>NC_048299.1:87541804-87598359 GCF_013100865.1 Trachemys scripta elegans
CCTGATCCTGTAGTTTTCCCTGATTTATTGGGGAAAAATCTTGGATTTTAGTTCTCTACTTTCTGTGCTGTTTGAACTTGCTGTATGAATTTTTGGACTAATATCTAGTATTAGCCTTGTATCAATGTGGATGTTGATTTGAGGGACTTTATTATTTAAAAAAAAAATTTGCTCAGTACATGTTTCAACTAGGGTTGCTGAGAAACAGGAATAGTTATGTTTCAAATTAAAAAATAATTAAATACTCTTTCTGAAAAGAAGTCATCTCTCTGCTTGGTGTGTCTAAATCAAATGAGTTGAAAAGAGTTAAGATCTGAATTTGTTAAACATGGATCTGAAGGAGCAATATTTCATCTAGCCAAACTAAAATCATATCTGCTTAATAACTTTTTGAAGGTTTTTGCGGCAAACACTTGAAAACCTGAAATTCCTGTGCCCAGTGGTGGTTAAATCTGACCATTTGCAAGCTTGCATTAACCAGCATGCTTTATCCAATGTCAGTGATTTATGTAATACTGCCAGAAACTTCAGTGGTTTCTAATGTGTTACTACTTTTTTGCAGCACTAAATTGTGAGGACCAGATTTGGTTTAGTAACTCTTACTGACTGCCTGAGATATACAACTATCTTTTTAAACAGCCTGTTTTTACATATAATGAATCATAAAATATAAAATGTGAATTCAGTTAACGTTCTCCAATGTGAATCTTGGCGGTGTGGATGCACACATATCCGATGTGATACTTGCTTTCTATCCCCATGTGTTACAAACATGCTGCTGTATTTTATTTCCTTTTTAGTGATTCTGTCAACTGTGTTGTGTAAATTGGTCAAAACCATTTTTCATTTTGCATTTCATTTGCAGTCAGGTCCCTACATCGTATTGCACAATTGTGGAATTTGCCATAATTGTGCTTCAAAATCTCAGCTTTCATTTCTTTTGGTGGAAGTGTTCTGCCTCTATTGTTGAAGAGAACCTCAAATGTGAACAGTGTAAACCATTGTCTGAGTCTAAGTGCCTGAACCGATGCCTCTGAGAGAACTGTTCCAGTCATCTCATTTTGGGTCCTATGGACTGTATGCAGCTGTGGGGCTTGGTGTTTTTCCAAGATGCCACAGAACTGAGCACTTTTGCTGTAGTTTGTTTGCTGCAGCCAGATACCCAAGATTCTTGTTTTGCCTCCTTGCCCTGCTCAGATATGCCTGCAGCTGCCTCTTACTCTGTATCTTTCCCCACAAGGGGAATTAACAGGATGACCGTATATACTCCTTCATTGTTCTACAGATATAGGCAGGAAGGAGAGGGTTAATGAGCCATGGAGCAGAGAAAGCTAGTATGCAGGTTGGGTAGTCAGTCTGTTCAGAGAACAGAGCAGCAGGAGAGGCCTGTAGAGCTAAGATAAGGAACTGCTGAATTTTGACTACAAGCTCCCCTCCATCCTCTGGCATGTAGCAGGTCATGGTAAGACCTACATGAACTACCCAGACCATATCTTAGGCCTGGTCCCCACTAAGCCCCCAGTAACGTAGCTGAATTCGAAGTACCTTAGTCCGAACTTACCGCGGGTCCAGACGCGGCAAGAAGGCTCCCCCGTCGATGCCGCGTACTCCTCTCGGCGATCCCAGAACATCGATTGCCTGCCGCCGGACCCTCCGGTAAGTGAAGACGTACCCTTAACTGCTGAAGCCTGGAGAGCTAGACTGCCTGAACATAGTGGAGAAGAATTAATCAATCACTGTTTAATTCATTGAGTATTTTGACTGAAATGTCTGTGGAGGATGAAAATGAAGGGTATTTTTATGGCCATGCAATAAGCTAACTTTGTAGAATTTGGGGTCCTTGTTCCATGGGGTGCACAGACCCTACTTACAGTGATCATCTCAAATCTGTCCACAGAAGCAACTAACTACTACTACATAATATTGTTGAGATCGGGAGCAGAAAACATGGTAGCAACTCCTGTAGCAAGCACTGCAAATTCCCTAAATGGAGACGCTCTTACTTTTACTACAACGTTTACTCTGTAAGTACAAAGAAACAGTTTCAGAACTCAACTAGCTGGCTTTTGAAGAAGAACATACCTGATAATCTTGTCTAAAATAATTTAAAACGTTAACCTTTCTGTAAGGGTATTGTATTCCACAAACATTCAGAGGTCTTGTGGCATGAGTATTTTCTTCTAGAAATATTTGGAACAAACCTTTTTTTCATAAAGAACAATTTAATCAATGGATTGTTTTTCTCCTGTCATTATCTCTTGGACATCTGCAATGACTGGTTAAGTATCAGAGGGGTAGCCGTGTTAGTCTGAGTCTGTAAAAAGCAACAGAGGGTCCTGTGGCACAATTGGCAAATTGGATAGCAAATTTGCAAATTTGACACCATCAGATCAGGATTAAACAAAGACTCTGAATGGCTATCCAACTACAGAAGCAGTTTCTCCTCCCTTGGTGTTCACACCTCAACTGCTAGCAGAGCACCTCACCCTCCCTGATTGAACTAACCTCGTTATCTCCATAGTGATTTATACCTGCCTCTGGAGATTTCCATTACTTGCATCTGAGGAAGTGAGGTTCTTACCCACAAAAGCTTACGCTCCCAATACTTCTGTTAGTCTTAAAGGTACCACAGGACCCTCTGTTGCTTTTTTAATGACTGGTTAGTTACTCTCCCTGAGAGAGTGTTTTCTACTGGCTGTAATGACTGACATTCTACTTGGCCATTTTTGTTTTTTGTCGTCTCTGACGACAACTCTGTTTTGGACTAAAATTTAACTACGTACCTGTCAAATGTTAGAGGAATAGCTGTTAAATGTTAAAGGCATTCTTTACAAATAATGTGAGTTTAGTTGGATGATTAGGATGGGATATATGCTACTTTAAAAAGTAGACCAAGAATAATGATAAATTTTATGGTAAATGTCATCTTCACTATTCATGCACAAATCAACAAAAAAATGCTGCTTGAGAACTTTAGTTTGATTTAAGCATATTTATTTTGTATATTATTTTGACATGTGATGCTGATTGTTTTAATTGTTATATAGCATTAACTTTTTGAATCTCAACATCTGTCATTAAATAATTGTCCGATCTCTCCCTCCCCACATAATTTCCTTAAATTGAAAATTGACTGAAAAAATGCTTAAATGTCACTATCCTTCTAAATTATAAAATAAAAATTAATTCTGCCAACCCTGTTTAAAGTGACTATATAGTCTAAAATTTTAAACCTTGGAAACTGAGGAGCCATGCAAGGCACTGAAACCTGTTTTGAGGTGATAGTAAAGGTAACTATTCTGAAAGGTAGTAGTCTATGTAAATTTTGATCTGGAGAGCTGAATCAGCATTCTGGACATACTCTTGTCCTGCTGTAGATGGGACACTGTTTGGAGGGAGTGTATACAACCTAATGTAGTACATAAACCCCCTATCTTATGAACTCTCAATCAGTTACTAAAAGTGAACATCTCAAAATAAAAGAAGGTCTGATGCATAAATCGCAGCACAGTGCATTGCATCACTTTCTTGTACTTCAAACTACTGCAAAGAGATTTCCAATGCACTGAAGGTTTATAAATGTGAAGGGATATCAACTTATTCTTTAACATCACTTTATCTTTTTTCTATTTTGGGGGGAAATGATCATATAATCAAGGTTCTATTGTATTTCACTTTCTTTTGCTTGTGACATCTGGAATCTATCTCAAGATAGCAATGTATTAGTCTCCAGTCTCAAATATTCTAATCTTTCATGTGCTGGAACGCTTTGTTTCTTGAAAACCGGTTCATAGTAGAGATGGAAAAGACTTGACAGACCACCATTCTTGCCTGGAAGGGCAGTGCTATGGTGTACTGATAAAAAATATCTGCTATTACATTTTATCTTAGATTCACACCCAACACTTTTGACTACTGTAGATGTTGCTTTCAGAATAACTAGTTACTGTGAACTATTCTGTTTTGAGGGGATAACTATTTAAAAACATTACTGGTATTATTAATGCTTTTAACTGTAGTCTACCCTCTTTATTTTAGGCAAGATGTGTCCAATGCCTTTGAAATAAATGTTGAAGTTTACCATTTGGTATGTACTTGTCTTTTTATTAAAAGGCCACTTGGGGGAGCCAGGCACTCTACATTTCTCAAATGCTTTCTTGTCTTACAGGTACAGAGGAAAGACGGCACAGGCACTGCTGATAAGAGGAAAAAGTCAAATAAGTCAAAGGTAAACGCAAGAACTGATACACTAGTTCAATAAGAAGGTACACTAGAAGCAATATAAAGCAAGGAGAGAAGAACTGAGCTACAGTATATTTGTTTGTTTTTTTTAATTCTGAAAATATTGAAAGCAGATGCAATTTCCTCTTACTGATTTGGTTACCAGGAAGTTTTCTTCATTCACAAAAAAATCTATATCCTTAGCTTTCATCACTTTACCTTTTCTTTTGATCAGTCTGTTTAATGTTCTCTCTCTTTCTCTAAATCTCTTTCTATTTGGAGTCCTTCAACTGAGTAGAATTGGCCACCTTCACATGGCACTTAACTATGTCAGGTCTGAAAGTTTGTTGTTTTTTCTCTTCTAGCAATTTTGCAAAGTGGCCTGCTTTCCAAGCTTTCTTCTAGTACAAGACACTTTTGCCTCTTTGGTAATGATTCTTAGTGTGCTCATTCCCTTCTCTACCGCCTCAGGAAAATATAAACTTCTGTGAGTTAACCTTTGGTATTTTGAAAATGAGTATTTTGGGGAAAGGGCGGCAGTATATCACCACTGTAATAGAACAAAGATTGAAACCTTAACTGTGGCGTTTTTCTATGACTAACCATTGGTAAAGATTACTATAGACTTTCTAGGACAGATGAGACCTGAACTTTGTGTGGCTTAAAAAAAAGGCTAACTATTTTTGGGGGGGTTGAGCCCTCTAATGTAAAACAAAGAACCAAAAGGTTGTCTGTTTCCCCCTCACCCCCGCACTATGTAAATTAGGCTCCTAGGGGACATAAAAGGCTTGCTTGGGCTCAGCTCCTGCAAATGTTGGCCTTTGGATTTCAGTTTTCCTTTCCCTTCAAGTTTTCACTTCTTCTCCCATATAAAGATGATCTTGAGACCTCTTGTGTGCACTCTTCTCTCCTGCCCCCAGCCAACTCTGTGGTAATCTTCAACTGCACAGATCCAAGGTTGGAGGTGTGAAGTACATCCATTCAAAGCACCCAATAGTGCTGCAACTCTTTTAGCTCTGACTTCTGCTGAGGAAGTTGGTTGCAGCAGAGCGAGGAGGAATAATGGTCATTCTTGGTCTGAACCAAGATCCTACCTTTTAGGATCAGTCTTTGCTCATTGAAGGACTTTCATTGTGTTCATAACTCACTGATTAAAAACATTTGAGTGTCTTGCCACTTGCCACAGGGAATGTCTGATTCTCTCTCCCTCTTCCAGCTGATGCAAGCCTGAGAGTCTGAGATCCTGGGTCCACCTCCCTCCTGTGTGCTATAGTTTCTGGGGTGCTTCAGAGTTTGCCAGGAACCAGCCTTCTTAAAAGCACTGCATTGACTTGTTAGCTGGAACTGCAGTTTTTCTGTTGTCTAGGGAAGGGAGAACCAGGACCATTCAGTAGGTACTTTTCAGTGCTGCTCAATGAAAGTTTGCAGGAGTCAAGTCTTCTAGAAAATTTTCTTAGTTCCTGGCGATTGGTCTACTGTATCTGCTTTTGATGACAAATTATCTGTTGTGCATCTTTCTCCATCAGGATGGACTTGTCTTGTTCTTAATTACTGTTCATGTATTTTTGTTTTAAACTAAACAAAGCCCCAGGTAATATATTTATGTTCATTTGATAAGTTATAACTTGACACTTGTCAATATACAAGAACACAAACATTAGGCACTCACTTACTTACAATAGTATGCATTATTTGATTCTCGTTTCAATTAGCTGCTAAACTTACTAGAGTAACAGATGCAAGTTGTGCTGCTAAATGCACCAAAGATTTGCACATGAATGGAAGGCTTGGATATTCGTTTTAAAACACCTGCCGTCCAGACCCAATTAATGGATACTTTTACATTTCAACAAATGTAAACATATGTTTTCTGCTTCTTGGTCTGTGTATTTTATTACATGCTTCAGTGGAATTATTCAACCTTGGGTCTTAGGTATAGGAAAACAAATCTGGCTGACTCAGGACAAGAATTAATCACCAGTCAGAATTGCTTTAGACTATAAAACTTGAATGGCATTTTTATCATACATATTAAAACTATACTTGGTTTTAACTACAATGTGCAATCTGAAATGTACTTGGCCTTCATGCTGTCTTGTTTTTCATAGGTTATTACTCCAAAGAGATTATTGACATCTATTACTACTGTAAGTACTAGTGTAATACTCTAATGACTTCTGGAAATTAAACTGCCTTTTGTAAAGGCCATGTTCACACATACTGAACAACATTGTTTCCCCACTTCAAACAGCTTGTATCTTCTTTTTCTTGAAACTCGAAATTACCTAGCTTTTTCTCAAGACTTTTCAGCACATAACCATGTGCTAGCTGAGCATTCTAAATACATTAAAAAGGATAAAATTAGTACATATGCTTTATTTTTAAGAGATCTAGAATTTCAAGTGCAGTATTAGACTTAAGACTGTTCTTAATTTACACAAAGCAAGCTTCTAAAATCCGTTGATTTCTCTATATTTTCTTTCCCTAATGAATCTTTCTGTCTTTCCAGAAAAGCACCCTCCTTACACCAGGTAAGCAAAACCTAAACTTCTTGTACCAAGGGGAATATCTTTAAAACAGGGTAGCAGAAGCAATAATAATCACTCAACAGGATTGTCTTGTACTTAATCCCAAGCTAAATTCTCAGTTGGTGAGAGTCATGAAACTGTCAATTTACACCAGTTGAGAATCTGGCCCCAGGTTTCCATGTCAGTTATTGCTGAGAATAGCTGAATTTTACTGTACAACTCCAAAATTAACACCTAGCATCCATTTCTCACCTGGAAAAGTTTAAGTAAACTAACACTTGGTGGTTATTCTTTTTTTAACCCATATATTGGGCTCCGTTGCTTTCAACAGATGCAATATCTCATAACATAATTTTGTAACAGTCTTGTTTGTTGGGACTAACTCTGAGAACCAATGATAAGAATGGATTTTAAAGTATCATTAAGGTGCATTTCATTGGTGCTTCTCACATGTCTATATTCCTATCTTTGAGGAAATCCTCTCTACTGTATGGCTTCTCCCCAACTCTGCATAAATGCCCTGTGCCTCTGCTGTTCACAGGGAGGAGGCACAGACCATTCATGCAGAATCAGGGGAGAAGTTGCTAGCAGAAAAACCATCCTTCCCTTTCCATTCTTTCCATCTTTTGCTTAGTATTGTAGTGTGTGAGCCCAGCAACACCTTATATAATTTTGCATGTGTTATGTTGTCTTAACATTTTTTTATTTATTTTTTTTAACCCATCACAGTCATGGCCAGTCCAAGTGGCCCCAATGCTGTGCGCACTAGTAACTTTGTACTTGTTGGATCTCACAAGATTTCCCTGTCTTCAATAGGGAACTCCAAATTTACTTTGGACAAGGTAATGGAACCTATTTCTCACTACTAATTCAAAGATATCCGTGTGCTACTATGAAAGAATGGAATTTTGCCTGGCCTAGTGTTTCTAGGCAATATTGCTACTTAAGATTTTTAAATGACTTTATTTTTCAGACAATACCACCTGTAGTTTTTAGAGGACTGAAGTACAGGTTTGCAATATAAAAAAATCTAATATTTGGCACCGAGAACCACTGTTATTGTAGCTAAATGTAAGATACATTAGCATATGGTCACCAATGCATTGTATCCGTTCTAGATCAATGAAATTTATCAGAAGTAAGCTCATTCATGCAGCTCTTTTTAGAATTGGCTGTTTATAGACCATTCTTAAAATATGCCATAACCCGAGAAATAAGCCACTTAATGTGTCTTCTGACAATTGATAAGTTATCTGAATTCCTCTGCACTGAATTTCATTTGGAGTTGACTTAAACAAAAAAAACCCACCAAAGAACATTCTTACCATGTAAATATAGTCAGGAGTATCTGTTATCTTATGCAGATTTAATTCAGGTACTAATTTAAAACTTTGGTTAGCATCCATGTTCTTCATGATGATGGATTTTTAAAAACTGGAGAGCTGTTGTCAGTAGAACTCGTCTTGTGTAAATATAGCTTTGTCATAGTTACATTCCACAAGTGTGTGATTCTAGAATTTGTGAACACTAACTGCATAACAAAGAGAAAACAGACCCTTCACAATGTAAATACCCTGTTAAACAATTTTATTACTATATGCCAAGAGCTATTCTAGTGGTGTTTGGGGTTTTTTTTATATTTGTGCAAGTTAACTCTTGTTACTTCAAGAACTCTCTAATAAAGTTTGAAGTGTCATTCTGAAGTCTGGTTGAGAAGGATTGAACTTAATGCAATTCACTTTTGGAGTAAGCTATCTTTATAGGCCATGACAGGCTAGGGATTTGCAAACAAGCTTCAGATGCCAACTCTGTTCCCCTTTGATGCTTCCTTCAACTCTTTTATTATTTAAAAAAAAAAAAAAAAATATTTTCATTTTTGACTTGGGTCTCTTGTGGGATTTGTTCTTGGATTATTAAGCACATGATTTGGTTATTGGAGTCTTCTGTTTTTTTGGGGAAGTAGTGTCTTTTTTACCTTAGTGCTCAGTGCTTCATGTTCGAGTACTCTCCTTTTTTTGGATGGGAAAAGTATGTTGTAGAAGCCATGATGATCATCTGATAGTGTTTGAATGAGTTTATGGGCCAAGCTGGGAAATACAGATTTCCTAGAAATCCTTCTAGGACTATCATGTTAAGCTGTTTAGTTTCTCAATAGCATAAATGCACATTGTTATACAGGAAGAGTGGAGATCTGACACCGCTTATAAGCATGTGACTTTTTTTTTAAAGCTTTAGCTATGTCCTGCCCCTCAACTGCACGGAACTGCTTTTTAATTTGCTTTATACTTCCCCTTATGGGGGCTTAGATGACCACCAGGGTGGTGTTACAAATGCTTCTGCCCTTAATATCTTATAATGCAAGACTGAATGCAGGAGGAGTGAAACATACTCAAATATAGTTTTTATGCTGCTTTTTAAAAAAAACTTCATTTCACACCTAGTCACATTCAGCATATTTCTTTTTTTCCCCAGATAAATTATGGAGGGAAGGAAAGAGAGCTACTGGACTTTATGTTCCAGGACAAGGTTGCTATGTTTACTTGCTTGTGACTAAAACTTAAGACACTCTTTTCCTAGTGCATGTTGCTCATGTCTGTTGCTCTAAGCTTCTGCAGTAGTTCGAAGTTGAAATCTTTCTAGAAGGACACTTACAAAGATTCGCCTATAAACTTAGCAAATTGACAAGTGAAATATAATACAACTGAGTCATTTAAAAAGAAATCTCTGCAGTATCAGTCTGTCCAGCATGCTAGAACTCAAAGTTGTTTAAATGCCACCAACGCTTTTTACTTAATACCAAAGCTTCCAAATTTAAAACTGTGTGCCTTTTTTACAAACTAATGCTGTCAAGTGATCCTACTTCCACTTTTCCACACAATTCCATCAAAGGGATAAGGTTAACTGTTATGCTTGTAGGATAGAAGGGATCAGAAAACACTTAGCATCCCACAAATTCTATGGTGTATATAATGATAGCTTTTTTTTTTTTTTTTTTTTTTCTTTTGACTTATCTTGAACAATTTCCGCGTCCCGTCCCCCCCCTTTTTTTTTTTTGCTTGGTTTAGTTAGGGTTACCATATTTTGTGCCTCCAAAAGGAGGACACTCCACGGGGCTCCGCCCCTTCCCCAAAGTCTCCACCCCCTCCCCTGCTTCCCGCGAACATTTGATTCGCAGGAAGCCTGAAGCAGGTAAGGGGGGTGTGGGGGGAGGAGGCGCGGCCCAGTCTGGCCCCCCCCGGCGTCTCCAGCCTGGGTCGGCTCGGGCCCTGGGGTGCCGGCCACGGGCCCGGACCCCGGCCGAGCATCCCCGGCCCGCCCAGCACTGCCGGTCCCCGGCCTGGCACCACACCAGTGGCCTGGCACCCGGGCCCCTGGCACCCGGGCCCCTGGCCCGGGCACCGCTCCGCCGGCCCCCGAACCCCCAGCCCGGCCCGGGCACCGCTCCGCCAGCCTGGCCCCCGAGCACCCGCACCGCCGGCCCCGCATGTCCCGATTTTCCCGGACATGTCCGGCTTTTTGGGATTTCCCCCCGGACGGGGATTTGGAGCCCAAAAAGCCAGACATGTCCGGGAAAATCCGGACATATGGTAACCCTAGTTTAGTTTACTAGGGTCTATAAGGAAAAACAGTGTATTCCTACAGTCAACATGCCAATACCCATGTCAGCATACAGTATTCATAAGCTACAGAGCAGCTCCAGGTCAATCAGTGTTAATGATAGTCCCAGGCTAGCTAACCAAAGATCATGGACTAGAGTTTTTTCTCTTTATGCAGTTGTCCAGCAAATCTACCTCTCGTTCAAGGAAACTTCAACACTGAGGGAGACTTTGTCAAGAGAAGCATATTTCTCCCACACAAGAGTAGGTCTCAAAGAACCCTCCCACACACACAATAGCTGGCAGTAGTCCCCAACTCTTCTTAGTCGCTTGATAAATCTCAGTGTCAACTTGTTAGTCACATGATTAAGGGCCTTCATTAGCTGCCATGCAGCTATATTTGATAACTTTCCTATCATTTACAAAGTAGATGGTAGCTATGATCCTCACTGGAAATGTTATTCTTGCCACTATGGAGACCCTTTCTAATTTAATAAGGGAGCCAGACTGCTTGGTTAAACTAACTTTTAAAGTGGATTTTACTGTAGTTTGATTGAATCTAAGGCCTTGGCTACACTTACCCGCTAGTTCGACAGCTGGAAATCGAACTTCTGGGTTCGACTTATCGCGTCTAGTCTGGACGTGATAAGTCGAACCCGGAAGTGCTCGCCGTCGACTGCGGTACTCCAGCTCGCCGAGAGGAGTACCGCGGAGTCGACGGGGGAGCCTGCCTGCCGCGTGTGGACCAAGGTAAGTTCGAACTAATTCGAACTAAGGTACTTCGAACTTCAGCTACGTTATTCACGTAGCTGAAGTTGCGTACCTTAGTTCGAATTAGGGGGGTAGTGTAGACCTGGCCTTAGTAACTTTCTCTAGGAACATAGTAAACTGTGGAGCCATGGGACTTCTGTTGTTGTAAGCAAAAATCCAGCATTAGTGCTTTTTCTCTCCAAACTATAATAGTCTTTCTTTTTTAAACTGATCTGGTACCTGAAGACCTCCTCTCTGCTGGTGCTCAAGATACATTTGCCAAGGTTTCTCTGTTCCTTAAAGTACCTAGTGCAGGAATAAAACCACACACTTCACCTGGGATAATCTAGTACTCTAAAAATGGTCAGATCGCTTGCCTCTGCAGATGTGCTTTATATATCTGGGCTAAACATACCGACTACCTAAAAGCTTTTCAATTCAAAGAGTGCTAACACTTCTGACTACTGATAAAAGCATGTTTTAAAATGTCATCTTATTTAGGGAGTTTTCCCCTTGATATTTTACATACCCTTACGCAGTAAATATGAAGGGCCTGGTCTTGTTCTCATAGAAGTCACTGGCAAAATTTCTATCAATTGTGATGGATGGCATTGGTTCAGTTGGATGCTTCTTCACTTGATATACACATAAAGTCATCTCGGGGAGAAGGGACTCTTCTTGTATAGTAGTGAGCACACTGGTGTTTCAATATTGGTGTATCTGCTGGAAGCATGGGCTTTTTTGTTGTTATACGTTGGATCTCATCAGTAACATGAAAAACAAACACTAGTGAACACAATATTATGTTTCAAAATAACACACTTAGATTCTGAGTTACCAAATCATTCCAATCCTGGAGAGATTCTGTGAACCACTCAACTTTTATTGCAAGAAGTTTTTTCCCCTACAGAAACAGCTTCTACAAGGCAAAATTTGAGGTTTAACAGCTGGTTTGTTTATAAACAATGTATCTGTCCCTGAAATAGAGACCTGTTAATGATATGGGATGATGAAGACTCATTCATTTCTAAATTCTATCATGTTTGCATGGAATTGTTTCAAGGCTTAGCGTTCTAATTACCCTTTAGTTACACAGAACCTACTTATGTCCTAGTTTAGCTTGGTAATGTTTTAATAGGTTTATACAAACAACTGTTAAAACCTATATTATCTCATGGCTTAACTGTAATGAATACTCTAACCAAGGTTTTTAGGTTTAGCTAAAAGCCACTATTGGTGGATATATTGTCTTGTGGTGGTGTTTTCCCCTTTTACCAGGGTGTGTGCATGTGGGTGGGTGGGTTAAATACATCTGTAAGCAAAGGAGAGTTCAGATGGCATCCAAGTGCCTCCTAATACTGAGGACAATAGATTACGTGAACGTAGCCAAACCTTGAACATTAATCTTTCTAGATGGCTATACAAATAGCATCCCTGCTCATACCCTAGAAAAGTAAGGGCTTGTCTATACTGCGAAGTTAATTCAGATTAAGTTGGATGTGAATTTAAAGTGGAGTAGCTTTTCCTGATTATTCCTGTGCAGACTTTGGGAATGGATTAATCTTATTTGGAATATGGCACTCTTATTCCAGATAAGAGCATCCAGACATGGAGTTCATCAGGAATAGCCCCTTGTGTAATAAGCCCTTATAAGTGGAGCCTGAAGATCAATAACACTTTTGACAGCAAGTGGCTGTTGGCCCTGGTATTTAGGGCCACTCTTCCAATGACAGATGTCAAAACCATTCTTTGCTAATCTCTTAGTGTTGTTGATTTGTTTGTACTGGGAACAAAGCTGTTGAGCTGCATCAAAATTAAATAACTAAGTTAGGTTTTTTTGTTTTTTTGCAGGTTCCCTTTTTGTCTCCTTTGGAAGGCCACATACATCTAAAACTAAAATGTCAAGTAGACTCCTTTGTGGAGGAAAAAGGATTTTTGGTAGGTAATTTGCTCACTGTTTGCTAAATCACTCTGACTTACATTAAGTAAAACAAGCACATTTATTTTCTTGTCAGTAACCAAAACAGGCTTAATAAATATTCAGGTTGAAATGATTCCACTCTACCCATATCTTTTGATTTAAAGTAAAATTTGTAAGACCGGTTTAAGATATTTTATTTGCCTAGCTAAAAAGCAGAGCCTATTGAATTTGCAAAGTTGTCTTAGGCTGAAATTGCTTCGTATCAATATTGCCTTTTGATAGACTGATTTATTTTTTTAGTCTAATTGTCTATTTTGTATGGTTGTGCCCAGACATTTTATTGTGATCGCGCCCTTCCATTAATCTCCCTTTGAAGGAGCTAATCTGGCTAGTAAACGACAGTGATATTGGGTGAGATTCTAGAGGCTACCGGAAGCTTTTTTCTGACAACTTGGACTCTTTTTGACCTATTAAAAGCAAATCATATGTAATAGAATGTATTCTGTTTTGTGAACAAGCAAAACATTTTTATTGTACTCATTATGTTCTCCTTCTAGCTTTTGGCTCAGAGCAGGCAAGCTACTCTCATTATGTCAGAAACAAAGTGTTTAAAATCAACATCTGTAAAACCAAACCTTAATCAATCTGGCCCTGGTTGTTTAAATGTAGCTGCCATTCCAACCTAGTGAAATGCATTATTACATTTGTATCCAGCAGATGGCACTAAATGTGTTGCAAAAATGCCTTTGCGAAACACAAGTGTCTACTATAATTTGATTAATTCCTAGTCCAAGGTCAGTCTTCCTTTCCTCTCTGTATAGATAAAATTGGAGCTTACAGTCTACCTCTTAGAATCCTCTTCATCAGTTTGATCTGCAAATTATTGCATGCTTAGTTATCTATGCCCCCACTTTCCTTAACAGCCTCTTTTGGGTTAACATTAAACTTCTATTTTCATGTAGTTAAATGGATTGCTATACTATGCTAAGCACAAACAATAATATTTAGGTTTTCAATACACTCTTAAAAGCCTTCGAGAGTGGGCTCTTTTACACTGGCTTCCTGTACTATTGAAATGTGTTGCCTTCTGACTTGCCTAGAAAAGGGTGTGTAATGTGATACAGGAAAACTGCCAATCTTGCCAAGAGAAGTAAATGCTCTGCATAAAGTAAAGAAATACAGGGGCATAGGCTAGTCCAGTATCTGATCTTCTAACAGTGGCCAATGCCAGGTGCTTCAAAGGGAATGAACAGAACAGGTAATCATCAAGTGATACATCCCTTTTTGCCAGAAGCTAGGAATAGGCAACCAGAGGCTAGGGACACCATCCCTGCCCATTCTGGCTAAATAGCCATTGATGGACCTATCCTCCATGAACTTATCTAGTTTTTTTTGAACCCTATTATAGTCTTGGCCTTCACAACATCCTCTGGCAAGGAGAGTTCCATAGGTTGTTTGTGTGTTGTGTGAAAAAATACTTCCTTTTGTTTGTTTTAAACCTGCTGCCTATTAACTTCATTTGGTGACCCCCTAGTTCTTGTGTTACAAGAAGGAGTAAATAACACTTTCTTATTTACTTTCTCCACACCAGTCATGATTTTATAGACCTCGATCATATCTCCCTTTAGTCATCTCTTTTCCAAGCTGAAAAGTCACAGTCTTAATCTCTCCTCATATGGAAGCTGTTCCATACCCCTAATAATTTTTGTTGCCCTTTTTTCTGTACCTTTTCCAATTCCAGTATATCTTTTTTGAGGTGGGGCAGCCAGATCTGCACACAATAATCAAGATATGAGCATACCATGAATTTATATAGAGGCAATATAATATTTTCTGTCTTATTATCTATCTCTTTCCTAATGATTTCCAACATTTGTTCGCTTTAACTGTCCTTGCATGTTGAGTGGATGTTTTCAGAGAACTATCCATAATGACTCCAACATCTCTTGAGTGGTAACAAATAATTTAGACCCTATCGTTTTGTATGTATAGTTGAGATTATGTTTTCCAATGTGCATTACTTTGCATTTATCAACATTGAATTTCATCTGCCATTTTGTTGCCCAGTCACCCAGTTCTGTGAGATTCCTTTGTAACTCTTTGCAATCTGCCTGGGACTTAACTATCTTCAGTAGTTTTGTAACATCTGCAAATTCCCCTCCAACTTCTTATTTAAGCTTACTTGACTCCTCCCTCAGCCTATGGTAACATGGCCAAATTCTACATATTAATATGTTAAGTTAGCTTCTGATTTTTGTGTAACTGTGATCGGTTAACGTTTTTAATTACTCCTATTTTGCACTCTTACAGTTGCATTTTGCTGAACCTTTTCAGCCAATGTCTGTCCTAGGTCAGTAGTTTTCAACCTTTTTTTCATTTGTGGACCCCTAAAACCATTTTGAATGGAGATGTGAACCCCTTAATTTGAGTCATAATCTGCGGACCCCCAGAAGTCCACGGATCACAGGTTGAAAACCACTATTCTAGCTAACACTTGAAATGCTTGCAATTCGGTGCTAGAATATAAAATATTTATTAAAAAGTTTCTTTTAAGCTAACTTCTTAACTTTATTTGTTTTTTGAAATATTGGGGGTAGCAGCACTCTAAACATAGGATTAACTTCTAGATTGCAGATGTGTTTTTAAAAAATAAAAAAGCTCAATTTGCATATCAAGAGCTTTTTCACACAATAAAGCTTATTACATTAATGGATGTGAGGTCTGTGGAAGGCAACCTGGTGTCACATCATGGTCATTACAAATGCCAGCTCTTAGCAGTGAATCGGATCTTGTGAAAAGCCCTATATGAGAATTAAGTATGGTGAGAAGACAAAGCATGTTTTAATATTATGGGGAGGGATGGGAGGAAATGTCACATATATAGTGAATTCTAAATGCTGGTAGTGGCCAATCCTATCCTCTGGTTCCTAAATGCATAGGGACACCATGACACTGCCAGATTTCAAAACCTCAGCATGCTGGGTGCTGAACTCTTGAAAATCTGTCCTACTGTGTCTAAAGGCAAGCTCTAGCCTCTGATTTACTACAGTCTTGACTATATACAAATTGAATATACTAATATCATTAAAGCGGTATGCTCCCTGCGCTCTTCCTGCAAAACAAATAAACAACAGTGGTCGATATAAAGGTGCTTATACCAGTATGATTAACCAATGTAGTTTAAACCAGGATAAACTAGGTTTGTAGAACATGTCTAAGTCACACAGGTCACTTAATTTTTCTTTTTAGACAATGTTTGAAGATGTTAGTGGATTTGGGGCTTGGCATCGGCGCTGGTGTGTACTTTCTGGAAACTGCATCTCTTATTGGACATATCCAGATGATGAAAAGCGAAAGGTAATGTAATTTATGATCCACCTATTATATTGCTTAATATGGGGGTTCTTAATCTGCAATATTTCCCAGTATCTGTTTTCCCTTAATCCTGTATTCATTTTTTACTGATGCAGAGTTAATCCTTAGAAATCTAAGCTCTTAAAGCTTTTTGTGGTAGGGTGTGCAAGATAACTCTTCTCTCAATTTGATTCAGTATAACCCAGGACAAAAATGGAGAGTCAGATCCTGAAGTTGGTAGCAGTTTCCATGGTAGTGGGGCATGAGATCCTCATTTTCTCTATTTAATTTTCAAGATTTAAAGCTTTTTCTGTTAGTGATCTTGTCTAATGATGATGTGTCTTGTTGTTCAATTTAAAAGAGGTGATGTAACATCCCTGCCTATGGAATTCACCAAAACATGTTACAACTAAGGTGTGTAGTTTTGCAGCTCCTTTAATATGGTTGAGTATGTGGTGCTTAAACACATATCTTGTCGACAGTTTGAGTTACTCTTTAGCTAATGGCCCAAATCAGAAAGGTTCATCTCTCACTGAGGAGCCAAGAGGGGTCCAAATCAGTCTGGTTTTACATGTGTACGTAAATGTTTTCAACTCCTGAGGGCTCCCTTCAAGGTGTTTTCTGACTCATTTAGGTAGTTTACCATTAAAAGATTAATTTATTGTCAAAGCACAAATTTCCTCTTAAACTTCTGGGACAAACACTGAACCTCTTGGGCTTTCTATGCCAGTCCACATGCATAGATATAGCATCTCCCTGTTAGCAGAAGAAGACAGTACACTGGCCAGCTTTGCCATAATGTATCATATTCTCTTCCTCCCTGCTGGCTGGGCGAGATTATACTCTAATTTACAGCCTGAAAGATGACTTGGATAGGAAAGTTCTCTGTACCTTGCTGTCTAAGGAGCTTTGGGATTGCTTCTCAAACTTCTTTGTATCAAGTCTTCCAGGTTGTATCATTGCCTCTTTCTAATAACTGTGGGCAGGGCAGCTATGGTAATAGGTAAAGTTATTAACAGCATGTAATTTTTGTTGTAACTGTTGTTGTGCCACTGTTCTTCCTGTTGGCCTATACACAAGGTCTTATGTATATCATGGCAAGAACTCCTAAATTTCGTAGCAGTGTTAACTTACTCTATCTCAGTCTTTCATTCCCCACCAGAACTATGGCTCCTGTAACATTAAAATTTGTCAATGATTACTTTAAACAATAGGTCGTCTTAGGTTGGCCTTTCTAAGAAAACATCTCCACAGTTGTTTCAGTAGCCCAGCTCAGAACCTTCTTCTCCATGTGTCAAGGGAAATGCCTTAAGTGGCTCATCTGCTCGGCTTGTGAGCCCTACCCTTCTTGTTCTCCTGGCTCCCTACCTGCAAACCTAAACTACAGCTCTGCCTCTGTGGAACAGTGCAGGGATCGTACAATGTAATAAAACTAATTTTCCTTATACCAAATCCTGTGGCTAATCATGCTGTGCACTAAAACGAATGGTGCAGTTTACATCTCAATGCTACTGTTTCAGACTTTCAGTAGATTTGGGCAACCATCACTGCATCAGTTTTGGTTCATGCTTCCAAAGCTATCTTTGTGACTAATGAGTAGGTTTGGAAGGATTTGATTTTTGTTAATAAGTGTCAATTTCATCTCTCTCTCACTCACACACACACACACACACACACACACACACACACACACACTTTTTTTCCATAGATGATAGGTAAAGTAAGAAAAGTGCTATTTGAGAACATAGTTTCATTTAAGGATATTTATTTTGTATATTTTTGACATGTGATGTTGACAATTGTCATTCAATAATTGTCTGACTCCTTCCCCTCCCCCATTATGTCATTCAACTCTGAAAATTTAAATAGATGCTGGAGCATAGTTCTGTAGCAAGTGTTGAATTCTGCAGCCATGGAGTACATGGCAGGGTAGGGCTTGCTTATTCCACTGTAATATCTTTAGTCTCCCACTCCAGATGTGGCTGTTTCAACTTTTGGGTGAAGTGAACCCTGTTCATGTATGGGTGGAAAATCTGTTCTGGGTTCACGTAATAGGATACCTTTCGGCAAACAGTGCTATGTAGCATTACAAATCCTGTTTGCTATAACCTGACTTTTTTCCACTAACTTTCAGCATCCTATGGGCCGGATAAACTTGGCTAACTGCACTAATCGTCAGATTGAACCAGCCAACAGAGAGTTCTGTGCCCGACCCAACACTTTTGAGCTAATCACTGTCCGACCACAGAGGGAAGATGATAGAGAGACTCTGGTCAGCCAATGTAAAGACACTCTCTGTGTTACCAAGTGAGTGAATACATATGACTGTCTTGTATTTTAAAGTGCTGTAACCTTTCTGCAGAGTATTAGGGTTGATATTAACAGGCGATGATGCTGTTGATCTTCAGAATTTGAATAGGACCATTATCAACTGCTATGTTAAGACACTGAGTGGGTTAATCTTGAGCCATTTTGTTTAGTTCTGTTTTGCTATTCTGCTCATATCCAGTGTTGTGAGAATGAGGAACTGCAGCTCTCATTTTGAGAACAGTACTAGTGTCATGTAGTTTGTCTGAAAGCACTTTGCATAGCTATGTTTTGTGTGGCAGACTTAAGGGTTTTTTTTTTTGTTTTCGTTTTTTTCATTTTTTTCTGAGCTCTGCATCTTGATTGGTTGGAGGATTAGCAGGACTTTTTGAGAAGGGTGGTTGGCCTTGGTGACTTGTATGGAGACTGGGAAGGATGTAGCAACAGATCTTAATTAATTGCCTTTTTTTTTTTTTTTTTTTTTTAAAGGAACTGGTTATCTGCTGATACTAAAGAAGAGCGTAACCTTTGGATGCAAAAACTCAACCAAGTTCTTGTTGACCTTCGTATGTGGCAGCCTGATGCATGCTATAAACCTATTGGAAAGCCTTGAAACTATGAGGAAAATTGCCATGAGATTTTATGTACAAGAAAACAAACACAAACTACATTATAAATCCTTTTTTATATATAGGATTGTCTAAGGTCCTCTGGGTTACTTATTATACTTTGTGCTTTAAATCTGGAAGAGTATGTGCCATTCATTATACAGGACTATATTATGCAGTATTTGTATTTCTCTATTAGAATTTTAACTGATCTTTTTTTCCTAGCATTAATGCGTGTGATAGGAAGCAATTAAGTTCTTTGACTGTGCTAAATATTAATATAAACTTCCACTTTTTGGAAATCTATACAGCTTAGTATGTTCGCTTAAAATATCAGTTTCTTTTGAAACAGCTAAATCAGGACTTAAGTTTATCACAGGAAATCAGAAATTTCTTGTAAAACGCAAGTGTACTAGTTAACTGTATTTTCCTTAAGGGAACAGCTACTCATCAGAGTACACACAGTTTACTAGGTAGGGTGCTGAAGCAGGAAGGAACTTCAATGCTTTGAGGTTGTAAGTAATCCTTCCTTAGGCAGAAAAGTTGCCAGTTTTGTGCACTTTACAACGCGCAGTATAAACTTTCACTTGTCGAAACTACTTGTGGTCAGAACAAAAAATGTACAGATACATCCATAACTGTTTCTTACATTCTTAACCTTGTCTGCCATTTCTTATGGACAAGTGCATGGCACACGCTATGTGGTTTACAGGAGTTGAATTATGTATGCGGTATGTTGCACATTTTCATAGAAATAAAATGTCTTGAATATTTTACTAGGGTTTTATAAATTTAGTTTCAAACTGCCCTAATTGTGGTTTCTGAATCTCATGATTTGTACAGACTATAATTCTCTCTATTCCGCATTTGAGCACCACGAAAATATATTGTTAAATTGTTTTTTTTTTTTTTTTTTTTTATAAAACTCAACAAAGCTGCTATATACCAACTAATACTTTTCTGGCCATAAGTGATACCATAGAGTTGGCTGTAAGTGCAGGTAAAACTCTCTGTACTTCAGGCCATCAGTAAAATGGCAGAACTACTCAGTTAAAGTCCAAATATGCAATGTTCACAAGCTTTCCACCGGGCTCAGTGTAAAGTACTATAGCACCACTGCGAGTGCTGTAATGTATTTTAAATTGCTATAAACTGTTAAATTTTCACCCTTGAAACACTAAATTCTGTCACCCATACCTTTTTCATCCTGTCATTTTGTACTATCGCTCTTGAATCTAGCTTTTTTTGTTGTCTTTAAATATTTCAGATTGATGTATTAAGATTTATTTTATTCCCTTTATGTAAAGAATAAAAACACTGAGTAAGCTTCTCAGAAATGGGTTGTCTGCAGTCATAGAAGTAAACTTTGGATTGGAGGGGGAGAAGAGTGGCTGTGAAGGAAGTGCATAACATTTCAGGACTTCTAGTCCATATACAGATGGTGGATTGGGTTGTGCTCAGTGGTGGGGAAGACTGACTCGTATTAGAAAACCAGCTGCATTGTTGATCTCTGGCCCATACCATATTATTGTCTGGTCTGTTTGATATATTCACTCCAGTTCAGTGGTCAAGTAATCATGCTACAGACCTCTACCCTCTTGGCAACTTCATCAGACACCAAGTGTTGGGTATGGAGACTAGCGGTGGTCCAACCTGGGCAGGACTGAAGCATGTTGACAGGGCAGCATGAAGCTTGTACTTCCACTGTCTATGCTCTATCTGGATAGAGGACTTTAGGTGCATAAACTTGGAGACTATCTTCTTTCACAAGTGAACAGCTTCCAGAAAAATTGCAAAGAAAGTCTCTTGGCCACCAGTGATGGACAACTCAAAACATAAGCAATGCTCAAAGCAGCATCAAAGGAGACCTCTCAAGTTGAGGGTGATGGAGCTGATGACATATGAAATGTAGGTACTTCAGAATCTGATGTGAGTTACAGAAAACTGCCCTCCCTGCTTTTATTTTTTTATTAGGCCTGTGTATGTGAATTTAAATTTTATTGAAATGAAAACTTTGAACTCTATTTTGAGCTTCTGACCACTTCATTTGCATGCTGTTCACGATCAATCTCTTTTTTTGAACTGCAAGCAGTCCAAACTCCTGAGCAGCTTAAAAAGCTTCTGTTGCCAACATAATTCCTGCACAGTGATGGGTATATTTGATATCTTGCAACTCCAAAGCTAGAAATGGGTTCTTTATCCCAACAGAAAGCCAGGGACTCCCATCCTTCTAGTATCAAGTTTCCAGCCCTACTAAAACAGCAAGAGATTGGATCCAAAGTTTCATGTGTATGGAAGTGTTTTAAAAACTTTGGAAAACAGATCTATTGAGTAGGTCTTATTGTACAAAGGGAGCTTAGCTTTATAGGTGGAAGGATAAAAGAATGGTGCATTTCTAAATTTTAGTCTGTAAATACATGGTGCACTCAGATCCCATGACAGGCTGATGTGAGAAATGTCTTCTCAGAGTTTGGACTTCCTGCCTAACTCACTCAGGGTATTAGTCAATAAACCTGGGTGATAAAACACTTATTCTCATGTGTACTTTGTGTGTTTGTAAATTGTAACATGCAGTTTTGCTTGTGTTTTAACTAAATCTGTTCCAACGTACTTTGAATCTGGGCTGCTGACGGTAGCACCTCGGTGGGTGTGACGAGGACTGAGGGGAAAAAAGTGGTTTAAATGGGAATTGATATTTTAATTTTTTTAATGGTATTAGTCTATTTAAGTGTTTGCATTATAAGCTTCTGTGTAAATCACCAGACAGGAAAGAGATTATTCGAGTGAAATGCTGGCTTCCAACAGAAGGTGTTAGGTCATGTCCCACAGGAAATGCACCTTGACTCCAGACAAACTATTCTCCAACATCAGAGGAGAAAGGTGTTTTTGATTGCTTTCTTCCCACCAGCTAAGTTTGCAACTCAAAGCAGGTGGTATGGGAAGAATACAAAGCCCTAACACCAAGGAACTGTAGCTGTCTGTTGCTTGAGGGCCAGGTTTTCTAGGCATAAGAAAGAGCCCCTGTGTTTAGCCTGGATTAGATATAAGGGACTTTTTTATATAGCTCACATGGGTGGCATGTGACTCCCACACAGGGGGAGGCCAGGCTGGAGTGCTGGAGGCTCTCTAGAAGTGTGTGTGTGTGTGGGGGGGGGGGAACCCATAAGTGCCTGGACCATGGCCCTACTCCCTGTCCCACCCATGCTCCGGCCCTACTCTGTCCCAGCCCCCATTCATGCTCGCCCCCTCTTCTCCTGAGGCCTGCCCACTGCTCATGCCCCTTCTGATCCTCCCCCCAGGTGCCCTGCCTGCCACATGTACCTCTTTTTACACCATCCCCGAGTGGCTGCCCTGCCCCTTCCTCTCTGCCCCCATCCCCCTACAGTCCCGTCTCTCTCCCCAGCCCTGCCTTTCAAGGACTAAAAAGGTGTGAGGGGAGGGAGGAGAAGATGTAGAAGGGGCAGGAAGAGGTGCAGCGTGGGTGGGGCCATGGGTGAAGAGTGGGCTGTGGGAGCAGGGCTTTGGGGAATGGAGTGTGGGTGGGGCCCAAGGGAGGTGTGTTGCATCCTGGTGGGGAGGCTTAGCCTCCTCCAGCCTATTATACCCACGACTGCTTATTAGAGAAGCTTCTATTACCTTTAGAAACCTAAAACTAACGCATTTGTGTTTGTCAGTGGTACTCGACCTGTGGGCTGCATGTGGCCCAATTAGCACATTGCTGGGGGCCCAGCTGCGTGCTCAAAAAAATTCAGTTTCCCACTCTGGTCTGGTGGGCGGGAGGGTGACAGCCCAACGCTGTCAGAGGCAGATTAAGGTTTTGTGGGTCCCTGGACCAGAGCAAGTGGGGACGGAGGGGACTCTGCCCCTTCTCCTGTGGCCCCTGCCCCTGTTCCACTCACAGTCCTGCCCCATTCTGCCCCTCTCATCCTGCACTTTTCTCCCTCAACCCCCCCTGAGACCGGAGAAGCTCTGTTTCCACCCCCCCATCGCCGCCATGGCCCCGGGGCTGCAGCGGGAGTGAGACTGCTCCTCCAGTCCTGGAGCCGTAGCCACAGTTTGGGCGCTGGGCTTCCCCCGGCACTACTGCCGAGGAGTGGGTTAGGGCACACCTTTTCCTGGGCATGGGCCCCCGTCAGCTAATCCACCAATGCATGCAGTCCTGCTGGAGCTTTCCTGCCAGCAGCGAAGGCGAAGCAGCCCCCTGTGGCAGGGGAATAGCTCAGCAGTCCAAGGTAGGGGGCCCTGCTGGGTAAGGGGGCCCTGAGGGATCCTGGCCTGGGCAAGCCCTGCTCCTGCGCCAACCTGGCTGATCGTCTCTCTCTTGAGGGGCCAGTGTGATCCCCAGCAGACAGTCACCTCCCAGTGGGGTGCAGGAGAGGGGTTGGTGGGGGGGGGGCACTGTGTTGGGGCTCTGGGCTGTGGGAGGGCTGGGTGGTGTGCAGGGTGCTGTGCAGTTGTGGTGGGAGGGTCTGTAGAGCCGTCTCTGGGCGGGGGCACTGGGTATAGGGAATCAGGGTGGGGGTGTTGTGCTGGAGGTCTGTGTTTGTTTGTTTTTTCCCCAAATGCATAAAGGGTTGTCATGATGGACCCTACTTACTATCAATGGGGGCAGGGGAAACACCTCTGCCCCATCAGCTTGCCTTAGTGCTGCCAGGCAAATCAAAATTCTGTTTCATAGTCATCCCTGGCACATTTTTAATAAGCAAATAGCAGTTTTAATAATAGATTGAGACAGCCACACTAACCATTACATACAATTTATGGCAACATCGACGAGTTTTTGTTTGATTGGATTAACCATTTGAAGTCATCCACAGGGAGATCACCGAAGAAATCTGAGGTAGGCTTCTTCAATTTACTAGAGGCAGAGAAAGCCCTGTTGTGGATTTGCAAATTGAGGTGGTTAAATAGTCCTGTCGGCAAACATCCATTGATTCATTTTCATGACTCTATACAGAACCAAAGCTAAAGCCTAGCTTACTCATGTATGTGGCTTTGCAGATGAGATACAACACTTTTTGGAAAGAAGGCTTTTACCTCATCTATACAGGTCTTTATAGTGCTCTTTATACTGGTGCACTGGCCAAAAGAGGCTGGCTTTGTTTCTTTTCTCTGCAGCCTGGAAGACACTAGTAAGAATAAACAGTGCTGCATGGCTCAGGAAATGTTGAACTCAGTGTCCCCCTTGATCTTTGAAAATATCTTCAATCTGTTTATTGAAGGGATTCTCCTTTCCAAGCACATGGGGCCATTCGCTTAGTGCCTTCTGCCAGATAATGCGTGCCCCCAGGGCTGAAGTAATCTGCAAACAGTTTACACAAATACGGTCAGTTTCTTACTGGTTTTTATTTGTATTACCGTAGTGCCTAGGAGCCCTCAGCGTGGAGCAGTACTTCATTGTGCAAGGTGCTGTACAAACACAGAACAAAAAGACAGTCCCTGCCCCCAAGAGCATTCACTTTGATGGGCAGAGTCCTGCTTTCCTTACACCTGCGGGTCAGTTCCACTTAGACAGTGAGCAGGTGCAATATTTTTCTTTTTATGAGGAAGTAAAGCAAACCTGGAGTAGAACAGAAGAGATGGTACTGCTGGGGCAGGGTCATTCAGTCCAACTCCTAGGCAGAGCAAGGAGCTGGATGGAAGTGGTGTTCCTGGTATGAGATCTAAGATGCAATTGACCTGAGGAAAGTGATTGGTCTTTGTAATTGGAAGCAAGCTGGCAGCACATTTAGCTGGTAGCCCTTCTTTTTGCAGGTTTTTTTAAGCTTAGATTAAACAAACACTTGAATGAAACTGTTTTGTTCAGGCCACTCATCAGGGAAGGAAAGTAATCTAGGCTGCTTGTACATGTAGACAGCTCTATGCAGCAGCTACTTAAAATTCATTTTCAGATGTGCTTTCAGATTATTATGAGGTATGAAAAAATGAATAAATTGGCTGCAAGTCTCAAGCAGAGAATCACAGAAGTGTAGGACTGGAAGGGACCTCACTCGGTCATGTAGTCCACTCCGCTGCATTCAAGGCAGCATAGTCTATTGCAGGCTACAGCGTCAGAGCTGCTGCCTTCAAAATGAGCTGCTATTTCAAGCAAACAAACTGGGCCTGGTTTTTCAGAGGTAGTGAACACTCAGAGGAGCTTTTCAAAAGCACCTACAGGATTTAAAGCAATAATCTGTTGAAAGTCAAAGAACTTTGTGTGCCTGAATCTGTCAGGTGCTTTTGCAAATCCCTCTTGCTCCCACTGAAGTCAATGGGAAGTGCAGGTGCTCAGCCCCTCTGAAAATGAGACCCATTAGTTCTAGGTTCAAATCAAGCCTGCACGTGCTAGTTCACAAGTTGATTGCCAGTCCCTTTTGCATGAAGACAGCATTGATTGGTTACATATGTCTTAATTAGTCCCGTCATTAGCCCAGCTCCTGTCTTCCCACAGTGCTTTCTTAAACACTGTAGAAGGGCAAGAGGGTGATTGATAAACAGTATAACTTCAGTGCAAAAAACCCAAAAAACACTACTTCAAAAAAAAAAAAAAAAAAAAAAGGAAGCCCAATCTCAGTTCTTTCATATGCAGTTAATGCTTTTTTTTAAACTTATTTCTGAGCTACAATTCTACCTCTTCATTTTGATTATACGGTTGTTTTACTTTCATCTCAGAAGACTCACTGTTGCACTGATTATAATTACAAGACTAAAATAGGACTAACAAAGCCATTGCATGAAAGACGAGGGGACCAAATTGCTTGTCCAACACAGATGTTTCAGAATAGGCTCAAAATCCCAACTCTTTAAAACAAAACTATCCAAAGGATTTTTTAAAAAATGTTGTACGTTTGAAAGGTACTTTTAATGATGGCCTAGAAGACTGACGTCCATTTCTTCACAGAACAGGTGAACGGAGGCTAGCATGAGTGTCTCTCTGTTGTCTCGATGATTGGGGCAATCTGTACAATTTATGAATTCTGTGTGAAACTGAACTCTGTGTACATGTTTTTACCAAGCTGCAAACTTCATTTTAACTGCAAAGGCTAGTTGCCTTCGCTGTTGCCTCTTTACCTCCGCAGTGGACTGAAATTCTGAGAGGTACAAGGGCTGACAACAGAGGATCATTAACCCAGGCTGTTCTACATCCACCATCCTGGGCAACAGGTTGGCTCTCACTGTGGACACTGATTTATCAGGGGAAAGGACACTTGGTCCCTGCCAGTGGTTTGTGATCACCTGTCAAGGCTGCTCCTTAAGTCACCTACCCAAGAGATTGAAAGAGCCATGGGAAGTTTGGGCAGGAGAGGAGAAGGAGATGGAGCAGATAAGGTCAAAGGAGACAAGCTGAGAAAGAAAGCTCAGTTGTTCAGAACACAAATGATGGCTCCCCTGAATGGTTTGGGGTGGTGAGGAAACTGGGACAGGGCAATGAGGGTAGGTTATTTTTGTGTGAATCTGTTGGTGTCCTGTGCTATTAAAGAGAGAGCAATAGTGTATTAAAGCCTGGGGTCTAAAACTGCAGGTTGAGGTTATTACAGGAGGGTTGTGAGCTGTCAGCCTCCACCCCAAGCCCCACTTTGCCTTCAGCATTTATATTGATATAAATTAAAAACACTTTTTTATATATTTAAGGGGGGGGTCACATTCAGAGGCTTGTTCTGTGAAAGGGGTCACCAGTACAGAAGTTTGAGCCATTGTGTTAAACATGTGCCACATAGGGACTTTGCACAGGATTCTACCTTATCCCATGCCCCTGGAGCAGGTAAAACCAGAAGGTTCACAACTTCAGGTAGAGTTTTGGGTGAGGTTGTTTCAGCTGTCAAGGTGGGTAGTAGTCTGAGGGCTGTATACTGGTGCCAGAGATTGGGCAGTGGGCCTTGTGGTCTAAGCGCCCAGCAGGGTATGTCAGATAGAAGATCTACACCTCACGCATGTGCCTAGGGAACTCATGGCAGTGACTGGACTTTGTGGGAGCGGGTGTCTGAGTCCCCTCTCCGCAGTCTGGTGAGTGGCCAAGATGCGGCACTCAGCTTATCTGACACCGTGGTAGCAATGAGCTTCAACTCTGACCAAAAAGGCCACTTTGGGGATGAGAATCTCCACCACTGGGTCATTCTTGGCTTTCTGCAAAGCCAACAACATTACCAGTTCTACAGGGGTTTGTAGACATTTGTCTGTACCTAAATGGGTAAAAAGATCACCAACTGCATTTTACATGTGCTACCATGTACCTGCCAGATGAGCAGAGACCCAGCAGGGTTAGATGTCAGCCAGGAACCTACAACTGCAGTGACCTTTTGCAGACCATTAGTGTACTTTTCTAAAAAACAGAGTATCTGATTTCAATGGGGGCTATGCCAATTTACACCAGTGGGGATCTGGCCCTGCATGCTTATTTAATTTTTTTGTCGAGCTGCTCTGAGCTGGGGCAGGGTACATTTCCCTTTAATTTTAATTACATAACTTGTCCCCATGTCATTTCAGCTTTGTCTTTCTAGTACAAATGCATTTTGTCATGACTTAAGGGAGACTCTAATCACCCTAAAGCTGTATTTTCCTGCCTGTACATAATCATTAGGAATCCTCTAGATCATCTCATACATGTTCTGATTGTGACTCAGGGCTTAGAATTTTTTTTTTTTTTTTGTAGGTTCATGTACCAAATAACGGTTTTGTTTTTATAGAAGCCTGTTGAAATGCATGGTCGTGTCATCTGTACAAAGTAATCAGCTGCTTTTAAAACAAGCATTGCCCTTAAAGCTATGTAGGCCGTGCAATAACTTGTAGTGGGATTTTTGTAGTAAAACAGGATTCTAGGAGCTTAAAGGAAAATAATTGTATTTACTGTCTGTTTAAAAAAACAAAACCGTTCTCTCTAAAAAAAAATTACAGTATAAATACAATCCGATGCAACTTCCCTGAAGGAATGACTCAAAAGACAACATTAAGGGTGGGATTTTCAAAACCACTTAACCTTTGCCTGACTCTGTGTCCACTGCACTAGGAGCAGAGCTAGGCCACAGCTGAGTGCTTCTCACAATCTCACCCTCTGTAGCTCCCACTTTGGGAAATATATTAGCAACTTAAGAAAATAAATCACTCTTATAGAGACTTTACATAATAGGTGGATCCCAAATGAAAAACTGGGGCACTTGAATTAGGGTGTGCATTTCCACTCTTGGTTGAAAGTGGCACTTAGGCCCTTTCAGGGTGTTACACTCTGTACCTCAAAGTAGCACCCTGGAACCCCCCTATTCACCACTATGATCTGATTATGATATGTTTGGTACAATGCATGTCTTGTGAGGTATCCTTTTAAAAGTCTTGTCTGCTGAACCTTAATATCCTGTTGGACTGTATGTACTATCATTGTATGTGAAGTTAGGAAGTATTGCTATAAGTGCTACTGAAATATGTTGCGAGTTTGGGAAATGCCAACAGCCAGCCTTTCAGCTGTAACAAAGGAGGGCCCAGACCTTGTTAATGGCCCATCAGCAAAGGCACATACTCCATGGGGGTGAGAGGACTAACCCACGTCACAGCAAGGATCTTTCTAGCTGCTGGAAGAAGAGTGGCAGTGACATCATCACATGGCCTCTTTCTCTCCTCCACCCCCATCTCAACACTGGAAGATTGTCTGGAAGACAAAGACTGTCGTAGGGAGATTGGTCCCAGGCTGGAAGGATGTATTGAGGAACTGTAACTTGCTTGTACCATCTGTTAGGATGAGAGACAGTTTGGTTCAAATCTTGCTTAGTCTAAGTTAGAATTTATTTTTATTTCCTAGGTAACTAACTCTGATCTCTATACCTGTTACTTATAATCACTTAAAGTCTATCTTTCTGTAGTTAATAAATCTGTTTTGCCTAAAATGTGTTTGTTTTTGGTTGAAGTACTAGGGGAATCTCAGCTCAAATTACAAAGGCTGGTGTGCATGTCCACTTTCTTATGAAGAAGTGATGAACGAACTTATTGAGTTTGCACTGTCCAAGGGGTCCTTGAGCAGTGCAAGACATTACGGTTCTGAGGTGCAAGGTGGGAGGGGGTGGGCATTGGCTGAAGCCTCTCTATTTATGGCTCATGAATGGCTGGGAGATCATTCATGTAGCTCAATGTGTCCCTGCCTGTGGATGTGCAATGACTGTCAGAGGCTTGTAGCTTGATATTAGTACCACAGTGTGAGGGGCAGCCTAGGCTGGTGGGTTTGGAGGGCTCAGTAGTCCCACTTTTGCCTGTTTAGGCAAACAGTGCTAGGTGCTGTACAAAAACAGGATTCTGGCTCCAAAGCGCTTATCGTCTAAGAAGACACATGAGCTACAACAGTGCTGAAGGGGAGAGAGCCAGGCGTGTTTAAAAGATGATGATTATAAGGACATACAGTATTGTGAGCCTCATTTCTGATCCATATCCTCTTTGCCCTTTGCATTAGGTGGCCCCTGAGCACATCTACCAGACTGGACTGTGCTGGCATGAGAGGTGGGAGAATGTCTAGTTAGACGGTGCCACTGGGGCTTAGGCATGAGTTAAGCAGTGAGCTGCTCAGTAACATCATGACTTAGGAGGCTTTGCGCATGCCCATTGGCCGATATTTAGGAGACTTCACCAGCAGAAATGTAGGTACCTAGGGGATTTAGACACCTACAAGATTGGGCCACAGCTGAGTTGGGGTTTAATTATTTAAATTTTGGCTATAGGCACCTTTAACCATGGGATCTTCAGTGATCTAAAAATCAAAACAGAGTCCTACAAAAAGTGGAAACTAGGTCAAATTACAAAGGATGAATATAAACAAATAACACAAGTATGTAGGGATAAAAAGAGCTCAAACTAGCTAGAGACATAAAGGATAACAAGAAAACATTCTACAAATACATTAGATGCTAGAGGAAGCCCAAGGACAGGGTAAGCCCATTACTCAATGACGGGGGGGGGGGGGGAGATTAATAACAGAAAATGTTGAAATGGCAGAGGGGCTTAATGATGTCTTTGTTTCGGTTTTCACCAAGAAGGTTGGGGGTGATTGGACGTCTAATGTAGTGAATGCCAGTGAAAATGAGGTAGGATCGGAAGACACTAAAATAGGAAAGAACAAGTTAAAAATTACTTGGACAAATTAGATGTTTTCAAGTCACCAGGGCCTGATTAAATGCGTCCTGGAATACTCAAGGAGCTGACTGAGGAAATATCTGAGCCATTAGCAATTATCTTTGAGAAGTCATGGAAGACAGGCGAGATTCCAGAAGACTGGAAAAGGGCAAATATAGTGCCCAGTTATAAAAAGGGAAATAAAGACAACCCAGGAAATTACAGACCACTCAGCTTAACTGCTGTACCAGAAAGATAAAGGAGCAAATAATAAAACAATCAGTTTGCAAACATCTAGAAGATAAGGTGATAAGTAACAGTCAGTATGGATTTGTCAAAAACAAATAGTGTCAAACCAACCTGATAGCTTTGACAGGCTAACAAGCCTTGTGCATGGGGGGAAGTGGTAGACATGGTATATCTTAACTTTAGTAAAGCATGACCGTCTTATAAACAAACTAGGGAAATGCAACCTAGATGGAGCTACTATAAGGTGGGTGCAAAACTGGTTGGAAAACCATTCCTAGAGAGTAGTTCGCATCGGTTCACAGTCATGCTGGAAGAGCATAATGAGTGGAGTCCTGCAGGGATCAGTTCTGGATCTGGTTCTGTTCAATATCTTCATCAGTAATTTAGATAATGGCATAGAGAGTAGACTTAGTTTACAGACGATATCAAGCTAGGAGGGGTTGCAAGTGTTTTGGAGGATAGGATTAAAATTCAACATGATCTGGACAAACTGGAGAAATGGTCTGAAGTAAATAGGATGAAATTCAATAAGGAAAAATGCAAAGTACTCTACTTAGGAAGGAACAGTCAGTTGCACTCAGACAAAATGGGAAATGACTGCCTAGGAAGGAGTACTGTGGAAAGGGATCTGTGGACCACAAGCTAAATATGAGTCAATAGTGTAACACTGTTGCAAAAAAAGCGAACATCATTCTGGGATGTATTACCAGGCGTGTTGTAATCAAGACACAAGAAGTAATTCTTCCGCTCTACTCTGCTCTGATTAGGCCTCAACTGGAGTATAGGATGTGGACAAGTTGGAGAGAGTCCAGAGAAGAGCAACAAAAATGATTAAAGGTCTAGAAAACATGACCTATGAGGGAAGATTTTAAAAATGGCGTTTGTTTAGTCTGGAAAAGAGAAGACTGAGAGGGGACATAACAGTTTTCAAGTATGTAAAAGGTTGTTACAAGGAGGAGGAAGAAAAAATGTTTTTCTTAACCTTTGAGGATAGGACGAGAAGCAATGGGTTTAAATTGCAGCAAGGGAGGTTTAGGGTGGACATTAGGAAAAACTTCCTAACTGTCAGGGTGGTTAAGCACTGGAATAAGTTGCCTAGGGAGGTTGTGGAATCTCCATCATTGGAGTTTTTAAGAGCAGGTTAGACAAACACCTCAGGATAAGAAGGCATAAAGGTGATGTAATACCACCTTTGCTATGCCCCGAAGCCCCAGGTTCTGCTCTTTGCACAGCTCAATCAGATCCAAAGATTTGGACTGTACTTTATTTCAATGTTTTTGCCAACTAAAAAACAACAGGCCTATTAACCTCAAATAGTTCACCAAGATTTGCAAATGTTTCATTCAAAAAGTCCTGCAGTGAAAAGTGAGCCCACTTCTCAGTGAAAAATGAGCCCATTCCACGCTTTCTCCACTACTAGGCTCTGAGCAGGGCCGTCTCCAGGCACCAGCTTTTCAAGCAGGTGCTTGGGGCGGCCGCTCCGGAGAGGGGCGGCATGTCCAGGTATTCAGCGGCAATTCGGCGGACGGTCCCTCACACCAGCTCGGAGTGAAGGACCTCCCGCCGAATTGCCACCGCAGATCGCGATCGTGGCTTTTTTTTTTTTTTTTGGTTTTGGCTGCTTGGGGCGGCCAAAACCCTGGAGCCGGCCCTGGCTCGGAGATGGTACTTTTATGTGACTAGCTATTTGTATTGTTAGCCAAGCAAGAATGTCTGCTGCAAAGGAGACTCACTTCTAGCAGGAGTCTGTTTTAACTTGGAAAGAGAGCTGCTTGTCTATTGCCTCAGCTGTCTATTACGGTTATAAAAAATAGATGAGGCCTGTGATATCTAATACGACTTTAACACTCTCACAGCCCTCACTGCATGGCCAACAGCAACATTTGATAATATTGTGCTGTATTACAACTAGGGCTGGACTGGTGTTCAAATCCCCCACCCCCTGTAGGGTACCTCACATATATTCTCTGGTTAACCAGGGCCACCATACTGAAGGCCATCACAGTAGGCAGTAATGCCCTTGAAAGCAATACTCCTAGCAGTGGCTTTGCCATAGTGTCCAGTCAACTTTATCTGACCCAGAAACACTGCCATGGAAAATAACCTTCAGGCAGTGACCAAAATTGAATATGCTGCCACAACCAGTCTGGAGGATAGGTCAGACATTCCAATAGCTGATCTGCCTATGGTTCAAGGGCATGTGTTTCTAATACAAGAAGGAGTGCAAATGTTTCTAAACCCATAAATCCATCACTAAACTTTAGTATGTGATGATTAATAGCAGCCACTGTTTTTACTGCTGTCTTGCACACCTCACCTATATGAGAGTTTCAGCACAAAACTAAATGACACAAAGATTGCTAGGCTGATTCCATTTTTAATGTGAAGCCCAATAAACTTTTCACCTGTTCTGGGCATTTTAATGTCTTGTAATTATAGCCAAGTATATAACCTTTTGCTCCACTATCTGAGATGTGCTAAGCTTTAAAAACATGGGAAATTGAACCGTCCTGTGACAACTGATAAAATGCACTAAGGCAATAACTCCAGCATGAGCCACTCAGTTTGCACCTGGGGCCAGATTTTTAAAAGCTAGCTAGGCATTACTCCTAGTAGGTGCCTAACTCCCATTCAAAGCCATGGGAATAGGCACCTAAAAATCTGGCAGTTGGTCCTTATTGAAGCAAATTCCTATAGAGCAGAGGTGGGCAAACTGCAGCCCGTGGGACCCTCCTGTCTGGCCCTTGAGCTCCCGGCTGGGAAGCCTAGCACCCGGACTCTCCCCTGCTGTCCCCCCTCCCCCCGCAGCCTCAGCTCGCCATGCTGCCAGCACTCTAGGCGGCGGGGCTGAGAGCTCCTGCTGGACAGCATGGCTGCGAGAGCCGTCAGCCTTCCCCAGTGCTCTAGACTGCATGGTGGTGTGGCTGGCTCTGGCTAGGCGGCATGGCTGCTGGTCCTGGTGCTCTGAGCAGCATGGTAAGGGGGTAGGGAGTGGGGGGAAGGGTTCGATAAGGGGCAGGGGATTCCGGGAGGAAGTCAGGGGGTGGGGTTGTGGATAGGGGTCAGGGCAGTCAGGAGACAAGGAGCAGGGTGGGGGGGTTGGCTGGGTCAGAGGTTCTGAGGGGGGAAGGAACTGGGAGGGGGCGGATAGGGGGCAGGGGCCAGGCTGTTTGGGGAGGCATAGGTTTCCCTACCTGCCCCTCCATACAGTTTTGGAACCCCGATGTGGCCCTCAGGCCAAAAAGTTTACCCACCCCTGCTATAGAGACAAGAGGAATTTGGCCTGAGTTAAGGATCAAATATAAACTAAGTAAAGACCACAGAACTTGGCCCCATATAGGGCAGGACCCTAAGGCCACTGCACAGAACGGGAGTCTTGCCACTGACAAGTGGCAGTTCAGAACTATTCACTCTCACCAGAGGAGATGGCTAACAGTTAATATTCATGCCAGGCAGTGACTGCTGGGAGATCTGCCATGGCCTGTTGCAGCTGCAGCACTAGAAGCGTTTGCGCACTGTGGCAGCTAGCCCTACTCGGGGGCAACGCTGGAAATATTTGTTGGTATTTTACTTCTTGTGGATTTTTGAAAGCCAAGAAACCAGCAAAGAGAAAGTTGCTATAGATCATTTTTTTAAAATGCTGAACTACGTTCTCTCGGAGCATTTTACGGATATGGATTAAGACAATTCCATGTGGCCAGCTCCCTGGATGTCAAACACGAAATGAGGTGGAAGGCTTCTTGTGCCCCCTTCACATTGTGCATCCATGTGGCAATGGAGCGCAAACTGGCCCTAACTGAGTAGCTTAATATACTAGGGCCTGATCCTGCAAAAACTCATGCACGTGCTTAACTTTAAGCATGTAGTAGTGAAGCACACGTGTAAGGGTATGTCTTCACTGTAGCTGGGAGGTGTAATTCCTAGCTCGGGTAGACATACACCCATGAGCTGTGCTTGAGCCAGTGCACTAAAATAGCAGTGGCCATGGTAGCATGGGCATTGGCTCAGACTAGGTGCCTGATTATGTACCCAGCGCTCAGGCGGGTTTGTACTCAGGTGGCTAATTTGAGCCTCTGCCTGTGGTGCCATACACATTTTTAGTGTGCTAGCTCTACACCTCCCAGCTGCTGTGTACACAGACCCAGTCTTTGCAGGATCGGGGCCTCAATGAACAACATACAGATGAACAAGTGAAGGAAAGCAGCAAATTGACAGTGAAGGTTTCCAACTACAGCATACAACACCGTACAACTGAAATGGAACTCTTTGGGGGCTACAGGGCACCATGCAGTCACATGGCACTCTGAACTACATGGGAAAGCAGGGAAACTTTGGCCAAGGATGCAACCAGAACCAACCTCTGTTTATAATCTGTCCTCCAAACACAAGGGAACGCAATGTACTCATCTTAGAAGGATGAAGGGCTGACAGCCCCTCTTGAGATTTGAACTTGTGGGTCCAGGAAGTTTGAAGCATGAGTCTTTGAAATCCTAAACAACTTTGCCCCTCTTTTCCCACATTTTTTTTTTTACCTGACTAGGATGGAATCCATCAGCCGGTTCTATCAGCTGCCAGCTTTCTCCTCCTAGTTTGTGCCACTCATCAACAACTGTAAATCACATAATCACAAAGGATTAAAAACACACACACACACACACACATCACATCCCCTTCATGCCACATCAGAGAGAGTATTTTTAGCAGACAACTGCTGTGCATAAAGATTATGCTAATTTATGAAATAGTGCCAGAGCCAATACCGCATTCAATCCCCTTTCCGTAGGGTAGTATTTAAGCCTTTACTTTTTTATCCAATGTATTTATACAGGGAAGTTCTTTGAACATAAATGATTGTAAAACAATTAACTTTGCCTTCCAACTAAGAATGCTGCTGCAGTGAGTGACACTATGAAATATTAAACACTGATATAATACTTCCTCATTTTACATTTCAGTAGCATCTTCAGCAAAGCCAAAAATAAAACACTTCTGCTTGGAAAAAGAGATTGTACCAGTAGACAGTTGGGTTGATGTCTTCAGGAACAGAATGTCATTTTCAGTTACTTTTCTTGCGAGTGGACCTTTTCCACTCTGACAAATAACCTTTCTGAATTATATAAGCATTGCATTCAAGGCAAATGATGTTGTTCAGTAAGCCCCAGAGTCATGGAAGGAATAAAAAGCTTGCTTTCTTGAAAAGGGTTGAATGGCGAGCATGCATCGGACCAGTGGAAACAACCTTAGACGGCTTCTAATTCAATAATTTATTTTATAATGATGGATTGAGAATTCTTAATGTTGTTATGCACATATTCCATCATGAGAGAACATGCTCTCTTCCTCCATCTCCTTTTGAAAACAGCATTTCTGCTCGGCTAAACAATCTGCCCTAGAATCACTGCTGTTGCACCCGGGGCCCAATTTGGATTTTTTCAAACACTGATTTATGTGTAGAATCAGACCCACAATATTGATTTAAACAGACAAAGAATAAGTGATTCAAAACAGATAGATTTTAAAAAAATATTGCTTATTTGTAACACACCATTCATTCTGGATCTTCCTTGTACATTACACCAAAAAACAAACAAACAAACAAACAAAAATCATGGTGCTCAAAGGCCTTTTTAAATTAGGCAATTATATTATTTAAACAAATTTACTCATGAGATACACACTGCATTTTCATAAGGGATCTGGGATGCAGCAGCAATACAATATTACTCAGACATACCTCAATGCTATATACTTTAATCCAGGACACTTAATCTAAAGTAAGACAACACTGAGCTATTACAATTATTTTAGGTCCTCACATAGGCAAGAAAGAGTAGGCGAGGTATAATTCAAGGATGCAAAGGGATGATGCCTTTTGGTTTGTATTCCCGTTTAGTATCTTTTTTTATGCATTAAGGATATTTTAAAAATTGCCTTTGGGAGGCATAAGCATGGACCAATCCTAGGAAGCGTAATACTGTGCGAATTTTGGATTGAAGGTACCATATCATTTGGGGATTCAAGTTAGTGTTTGAGCAGAAACATGTTTCATTCTTTTCCTGGGCAAGGAAGTGAGTTAATCTAGGTTTACATCAAAGTGGGTAGGGGAGAGATTGGGCTTCAGCCACGTATCCCATGTTCTCAAACGTCTTCAGAAGCTATTGGACAGGTTCTCAACTGGTGTAAACCAGTGCCGTGCCACTAATCTCCATGGAGCTCTGTTGTTTTACACCAGTTGAGGATCTGCTCGGATATATTTAATGGCTACATTTAGCATCTCTAGCCAATGATGCAGCAATAACTTTGCTTTGTAACTCGTTGGACCATTACACACACACCCCTCCTCTGGCAGTGCTACAAGGCTGTATCACACACTCTGTATCACACACAGACCAGTGGTTGTGGCACAAGATTTGTAGGCTACACTAGTGTTTAACTGGCAGACTCTGCCTGCCCTTGCCAGGTTGCACAGCAGGGAGAGAGGATGCAGAGAGCCCTTGCACATTAGTTCATGGAGCAAATAGAATTGCACTAGCATGGTGCAGGGGAGTGTTGGTGCCACACACCCCAAAGGCATCACAGACAAATGCCGTTAATATGTGTCCAGGCCTGCAGGGCTCCCTCCATAAACTCCCAGGACCTGTGAAGCTGAGAAGCTCAGTGAGCATCATCTCACAGAGTTTCCTGGCAATTTTGTCTGGCCTCTCTCCACAGGACAGGATGATCCAGCCCTTAATAATTTTCACTTCACCTTTTTTTTCTACTCCTACTTTAAATAAGCCTATAGACCAATTTCTGACTGATAGTCGCCCCTACTAGAAAAGCCACAATACTGTCAATACTGTCTGGAAGTTGTACTTCACTGTCTGTCTATTTTACAACCCGTGCACAGCCCCTGAGCCACAGATGCCCTGGTATCCTGGCTCTGCGGTCACAGAGGGGCATCCCATTGTTTCAAAACCTCTGGCTTCTGACCCAAAAGTGGATCCTGAGTCCCAGTTCTTGCCTCATGGCTCAGACTGGTGGCTTGGGACTGATGGTATGACTACACGGCAGTCCTCAGGTGTGACTGTAGCTTATCTGGATATACTCGAGCTAGACTTAATCTAGCTAGCTTGAGTAATGGGGCAATGAAGCTGTGGCAGCACGCACTTCCGCACAGGTTAGCCACATGAGTCATTACCCAGGGTTGTGTAGCCTGTGCGGAAGTGCTCTCTGCCACTGCTTCACTGCTCCTGGGCCAGCGCTAGTTTGATTAAAGTTAGCGCGGGTCTATCTACGTGCACTGCAACCACACCCTGTGATTGCTGTGTAGACATGCCCATACATTGTCACAATACTAACACACTTGAATACTGTTTTATCATCAACAACACAGTGACTCATTTTGGTAACCACCTAGTTTTGTGCCTGAATTTGGCCCAATCACACTACTTAGTAGGTTAGGATTTGTGTGTGTGTGCCGTTTGTTTTACTTTATAGACCTAATACTGTTCTTAATCAAGAAATAGTGACAGTTTGAACCCAATTACACCAGGTCTGAATTTGGTCCAATGTATTTCACTTTAAAAACTGTCATAGACTAGGCCTTGTCTGAGTATGCCCAAAGGCTCGATGAATGCAGACATCTGGTCTGTGGGTGCCTATTGCCTTTCTAAGAGCTAGAGCCAATTTATATGCACATTTAAAAAAATTATACGGTTCTCCGCATTAGATGAACTAATAAATTCTTCAGCCAAAGTTAACATCTCAACCTGCATGCCCACTTAAGTAGCACTGTGGGGATTAAAATATGGAAAAACCAATAGCACCCAAATTTCATCCTGAGCAAGCAACGCTGGGCATTACCATCTACGTAGTTATAGACTGTTCTCAACACAATTTTTAAATTATAAAATACAACCATTGTTAAATACTGAATGTCTCGATATTCTAGGAGAGATTTGCACCCACTTCAGTGAAAGTAAAAAGTAGGTCAGGGCCCATCACTGTTATGAAGCAGGCTGCTTAAGGGAACTTGGGAATCGACGGTTTTACCAAGTGGAAGCCAATATTACTGTGTACAGGTATAGGATGTAGAACACTTTCTAAAATGTATTTCCAAGATAAAATTGGTATGTGTTGTGGCTGATTTTGTTTACCTAATTTATTGGATGTAGTATTATAAAGTACAGTTCATTTTGTTGTAATCCTTCTTTTCATTAAACCAAATAAATTAGACAGGGAGTAATTTAACTTCTTCGAGTGATTGTTCATATCCATTCCAATTAGGTGTGTGCGTGCCACGTGCACAGTCGTCGGAAAGTTTTTTCCCTAGCAGCACCTGTTGGGTCGGCTTTGTAGCCTGCTGGAGTGGTGCCTCAATGGTGCTCAATATATGACCCTGCCGACCCGGCACGTCCTCAGTTCCTTCTTATTGCCAGTGATGGTTGTTGGAACTGCAGTGACTTGCTTGCTTAGCAAGCTCTCCTCATTTTCCCCTCGCCTTTCAATTTAGTGTAGTTTACAGTTATTTCTAGTCTAGTTAAATTCTGTTTAAGTGGTTTTCTGTTGTTACAGCAGATAGCTGTTGGGAGTGGGGGGTTTCCCCTCCATCCCGACCGCACTCCCCCTTGGGGACTCGGGGTATGCCTAAGTCCCAAGGATTCAAACCTTGCAAGTCCTGAAAGAAGCTGATGCCAATGGGCAACCCCCACAATGCTTGCTTAAAGTGTCTGCTGGAAGCTCATCAACCAGACAAGTGCAGGGTTTTTAAAGGGTTTCGCCCCAGGACCAAAAAGGAGCAGGACTTCCGCCTAAAGCAGCTCCTTATGGAGGCGGCACTTAGACCGCAACCCACATTGGCGTGGCAAGACCCGACACTGAGCTCATTGGTGCATAGTGACCTGGCAGCAGTGGTAGAAACAGCACTGCGGAAGGACTCTGGGAGAGACCCACAGCACTGCTGCTCCCCGGCACCAAAACTGGCAGGATCGACCTGGCACCGGTCCCATTACCAGGTGCAGAAGTGGCACCGGAAGAAGGGGAGGAGTGGATCTCCAACCCAGAGGAGCCGGCCAATGGGGCGCGTCCCAGAGAGGAGCACCCAGTGCTGAAAACTTTGGAGCCGGCACCGTTGACTTCGGCCCCACAAGGGGGACCGAGACCAGTGCCATTGGACTCCCTGAGCCAGGTCATTGAGGAGGTGGAACTACCATCCTCCCCAGACACTTTTGAGGCCGCGAGGGATCTCATCGCCATGATGGTGCCATGGTCCCCAGCGCTTGGCGCCAAGCCTGCAGTACCGCAAAGTGTGGCACCATCTTGAGGCAAACTGGTGAGGCTTCGTCCCTCAGCACCACTGGCAGAGTCCTGGTGCCACTCAGACTCATGGCGCTGCTCGGACTCACGGTGCCGCTCGGACTCACAGCACTGCTCCAGGTCGCGCCAGCGCTCTCGATCGCGACACTGAGCCTCACGTCCAGCACTGGTCCATGTCCGCACACAGACCCCACTCATAGTACCGCTCCAGGTCATGGCACTGCTTCCCAGCCTCGTGCCACTGCTCCCCAGTCCAGCTCCACTCGGCACCACCCTGGCCATCGCGGTCCCCGTCTTTGAATTCGGAGACGAGGTCTAGATACTCAGAGTGGGGCCGGCATCAGTTGGGCTGTGGAAGGTCTGATGTAGGGGCAGGGCCATAGCCTGTGCAGTGGCAGGGACCAATGCAGTGGCCATTTTGGATCTCGTGGGTGTACCACCAGGCCGAGGGCACCAATCCAAAGGTTCCTGTTCGGCGACATCTGAACCAAGGGTGCCGGAGGCATCAGCCAGTTGCCCCACCCCTCTGGGTGTTGAGGAGGTACCGATCGCACTACCTCCCCTGGAACCAACCCCAGTTCCTAAGCCTGATACAGGTGTGGTTGGCCCCAAAATTGAGGGACAGGAGGCCCCTGGGAACCAAGAGGGCCAGGAGGACCCTGTTCTCCCATTACCCTCCTCATCGTCCTCCCTGGACAAGGCAGTTGTGGGCACCTCCAACTCTGGACCACCCTCCATAGACAGCTGTGCCCACCAGGACCTCCTTCGCAGGGTGGCATGAAATAGGGGCCTGCAGGCTGAGGAGGTGGTAGAGTCAGAGGACCCGATGGTTGACATCTTGGCCCTGGAAGGTCCGTCGAGGGTGGCTCTACCCCTCATCAAAATTACACAAGTCAATGCTAAGACCATTTGGCAGACTCTGGCCTCCATCCCTTTCACCATGAAGGGTGTGGAGAGAAAGTATTTCATCCCCTCTGAGGGAAACGAATACCTCTTCACACACCCGCAGCCTTGCTCATTGGTGGTGGCTGCGGTAAATGAGAAGGAGAGACAGGGACAACGACCCCTAGTGCCTAAGTCTAAGGATGCCAAATGCCTGGATTTATTTGGGCGCAAAGTGTATTCCACGGGGGCGGGGGGGAAAGGGGTGTTGCAACTCAGGATTGCCAACCAGCAGGCAATTTTGAGTAGATACAGCTTCAACGCCTGGAACTCGATGCTCACGTTTAAGGAGCTGGTGCCAACTGAGTCCAGCAAGGAGTTTGACGCAATAGTGGAGGAGGGCAAGGCGGTGGCACGGACCTCATTACAGGCCTCACTGGATGCTGCGGACTCAGCGGCGTGCACCTTGTCCCGGTATTGCCGTGAGGCGTAGCTCCTGGCTGCAGGCTCCGGGACTCCCGCCTGAGGTTCAGCAGACCATGCAGGACCTGCCTTATGATGGGGCAGAGCAGACTGACTCCAGGCTGCATAGCCCAAAAAGACTCCAGGGCTATCATGAAATCCTTGGGTATGCACACCCCAGCAACCCAACGTAATCATTTCAAGCCTCAGCAACATCGCAGTGCTCCTACCCTCCTTGGCCGAGGCAGGACTTTTATAGAAGGGGCAGGAATGGCAGGTGCAAGACTTCCCATCCCCCGCCTGGGCAGGGCCAAGTCCTGACTAAACCATCGTCAGGTTCAAAGTAGACCTTTTGAAGGTGCACCAGCCTCAATTCCGGATCCTTCCCCATCTTTCTTAAATCATCTGTCCCACTTCAACCATGCTTGGTCCCAAATAACTTCGAACCGCTGGGTTCTCCATACGGTAGAAGTGGGATATTCTCTCCAATTCTGCTCCCCCCCTACTTCCCCCCCCTTCCCCGTCCCTCTTCAGGAACCCTTCTCACGAGCAGCTCCTTATCCAGGAGGTGTGTGTGCTCCTCGCCATGGGAGTGGTGGAGGAGGTTTCTCAGGAGCTCAGGGACAAGGGATTCTATTCCCGATACTTCCTAATCCCCAAAACCAAGGTGGAGTCTCAAGTTCAATTGGTCAGATCCACTTTCAAGAGACTGGGTCTCCTCCTCAACGTGAACAAGTCAACCTTATCACCGACCCACAGAATAGAGTTCATCGGGGCGGTGTTGGACTCGGTTCAGGCAAGAGCACTTTTGCCGGAGTCCCAATTCCAAGCCATGATGTACATCATTCAAGGCCTCAGGCAGTACCGACCACTACAACAAGGAGATCCTGAGTCTCCTCAGCCACATGGCAGCCTGCACGTACATGACCCGGCATGCCAGACTGAGGCTCGGGCCATTTCAGGTGGGGATGCCGGGGATGCGACAGCCTGAATTCAGTGGTCATGGTGCCGGAGCAAGTACTCAAGTCCCTCCAATGGTGACTTGACCCTCGGGCAGTGTGCGAAGGAGTCCCCTTCAACAGCCCTCAGCCCTCCTTGTCCCTGGTAATGGACGTGTCAGCTCTGGGATGGGGTGCGCATTTGGGAGGGCCTTTGGTTGCAGGATGAGTTCTCCCTCCATATCAGCATCAAGGAGCTCAGAGCGGTACGACTAGCATGCCAGACCTTTCAGGTCCTACTACAAGGTCAGTGCATAGCAGTTTTGACGGACAACACCACTGCCATGTTTTACATCAACAAGCATTGTGGAGCCCTGGTCCTCAACAAGCAGTGTGGAGCCCTGGTCCTCAACAAGCAGTGTGGAGCCCTGGTCCTCTCCCCTACGTCGGGAAGCCCTCCTGCTATGGTAGTTCTGCATAGCCCACTCCATTCATCTGGAAGCGTCCCTATTTCCCAGTAATGCAGAACAAACTAGTCAACCACCTCAGCAGGTCCTTCTGCAATCACGAGTGGTCCATCCGTCCGGATGTCATACACTTCATCTTCCAAAGGTGGGAGTTTCCCCAGGTCGAGCTGTTCGCTACCCAGAACAACAGGAAGTGCCCAATGTTCTGCTTCTTCCAGAAACACAGCCCAGGCTCACTCACGGACGCATTCCTGCTACCCTGGGGAGGCCGCCTGCTCTACACCTTTCTCCCATTCCCTCTCATGCACAAGGTGCTTCTCAAGGTCCGCAGGGATGGGGCAGAGATAATTCTGGTGGCACCAGCGTGGCCTCGACAGCACTAGTACACCACACTCGTGGAACTGTCAGTGGACGCCCCAATCACTCCTCCCCAAACTGATCACTCAGGACCATCATCATCTTCATCACCCCGACCTATGGTCCCTCCACCTCATGGCTTGGAAGCTTCATGGCTGAACCCCAGGAAGCTTCTGTGCTCGGAACAGGGGTAAGGGAGGTCCTACTTGGCAGCAGGAAGCCCTCCACTAGGGCCACATATCTGGCAAAGGGGAAAAGGCTTACTTGTTGGTGTGCCCAGCATTGTACACCCCCTCTTCAGGCACCTGTACCTCTCATCTTAGAGTACCTTCTGCACTGGAAACAGCAAGGGCTGGCAGCATCCTCCATAAAGGTACACCTCACTGCTGTCTCAGCTTTCCACCCGGGAGTGTCTGGACGCGCCGCTTCACCAAAACTATGGTTGGCTGGTTCCTCAAGGGTCTGGAATGGCTATATCCCCAGATCAGACAGCCTGTTCCCACATGGGACCTTAACCTGGTCCTCTCCAGGCTAATTAGGCCCCCATATCTATACAGAATGTTATGTGAGGTATCAAATGAAAACATACAGGTCATCATAATCATTGTTTGATGTATGTACGGGAAATTATGTATGTTCTAAAAACATGCTCAAACCATGTAACCAAGCAGGGCTGGTAAACAAATTTGTCCCAGACAAAGGCGTGTTGATTTGCATGTCTGCCTAAGTCTGGAATGTAAATGACGCAGGGCAGGCCAAAGCCAATGGGAATTACATTTGCATCTGAAAGTTAACAGGAGAAGCAAATTAACAAACAAGAATATTTTTCAAAGGATTACTGGACAATAAGAAGAGGGGAAAGAAGACATTGTGGTTATCCATCACTGAGGGAACAAAGAGATCAGTGCCTTTTGTATCCATGAATGGTGGATCCCCAGCCATGTGGGCTGGTGATGTTGAGAGGTGGCTTTAGGTGAGAAACTGCCTTAGACAAGGATTGTAGCCAGTTAAGTTTTACACATGTTATACTTTTGGTTTATCTGTAGCCATTTTCTGTTTCTATTATCTTTGTTTAGCATCACTTAAATCTCTGCTCTTTTTTAAATAAACCTATTCTTGGTTTTCCTATAAGTTCATCTCAGTGCAATATATTAATGGGAGAATCTTCAGCTGAGCTAACAGGCTGCTGTATACACGGTCTCTTTGAGACAGCAGACTTGGTCGTCTCTGTGAGTGTCCAATGACAGGGGCTAGGAATGTAGGGGAATGCTTTTTAAGGAGGTTTGGGGATTGGAGTACACCTGAGCTTAACCTGCAAGGCAGAGTAAAGACAGGCAGACCGTCTGAGGAGAATGTCTGGAAGCCTAACAGAAGGGAGCGTGTGGCATTCTGTATCTCAAAGCAACCCCCTGCAACTCCCCTATTCATCCCTGTCATATAATTATGATACATTTCATACAAAGCATGCCATGTAAGATAACATATGAAAACTCATGATCTGCTGAAATGCATTGTTCTGTACAAATATGCATAAAGTTAGTGTGTTAGTGAAGTTATGAGATTTTTGCTCTATGGTTGTTACTGAAATATGTTGCAAGTTTGAGAGTTGCTACTGCTAGTTCCCAGCAACAACAAGGGTGGTGACCCACTACCAGGAGGTTGTTAAGTGACCATTAATCAACAGGGAAGTTGTAAACAAGGGATTTACAATGCTGTATGAGAGCTATACGAACATCACACAATGGGGGATTGCTCAACACTGCGACTCAGCAAAGCCCACCAGGACATGTCTGGGCTAGTGTTTTCCAGGCACGTGGACTGAGGATATAAAATAGGGGACAGTGGCATCATGCTTTGGCCCTTCTCTCCCCCACCTACACTGGAAGCAATAAGAACACTGGGAAGACAAAGACTTGAACTGAGGAGACTGTTCCCAAGCTTAAAGGGGAAGCCTGTTTGTTAAGAACTGTTACATCATGTGGGGGGAGAAAATTGCTTGATCCAAGTCTATTAAGGCTTAAGATTTAGATTGTGCACTTACCTTTTATTTTCTTTGGTAACTATCTCTGACCTTTTTGTGACTACCACTTATAATCACTTAAAATCTATCTTTCTGTAGTTAATACATATTTTACCTAAAACAGTGTGTTTTGATTGAAGTGCTTGGGAAATCTCAGCTCAGTTTACAAAAGCTAGTGTGTGTCCTCTTCACATTGAGTGATAGGCAGACTGGGTAATAAACGTACACTGGCCAGGGCAAGATAGTTTATTCTGGGAGTACAATGCTGGGGGCTTGGGAGATTTGCTAGTGCCTTTCACTGTGTGATTCGTGGGTGGCTCAGGGAGCGTTCATGCATTCTATCTGGGTGTGGGGCTCCACATGCTGCTGTACTGAATGATAACAGTGCCTGGAGGGGTTTGCTGCTTGTCACAAGCAAAGCATTGTGAGAGAAAGCCCAGGCTGGATAGTTACGGAGTCAATGCGGTACCCCAGATCTGGGTTGTACCTCAGGGATCCCATCACAGAGTGTCAGGGAGCTGACGCACAGTTTAGCTCCAACAAGTCCCTTTCTCAATGGGGCCGACAGGTAACAAGGTGACTCACAGTCCTGAATCCTCTGAGAAAGCATCCTGGTATGTCTACACTGAAATCAGAGGTGTGACAGCAGCGTTTGTAGAATTCCTGAGCTAGTTTTGATCCAGCTAACTTGAACAACAATAGCAGTGAAGCCGTGGGAGCGCAGGCTAGCCACTCGAACACATACTCAGGGTCCCGGGTGGGCTTAAAATCAATGGGAGTTAGGTGCCAAAATACCTTTGAGGATCTGAGCCTTAGATACTTTTGAAAATCCCACCCATATTTTCAAAAGAGCTCAGCACCTACAATCAGGGCAAGATCTTCCAAAGTGATCAGCTCCTATTTAAGCACCAAAATAAATTAGATGCTGAATTCTTTCAAAATCTGGCCCTGTGCTCATATAAAAATACCATAGGTGGTAAGATTAGCTTGTGAAAACACTTTACTTTGGAGAGTACAGTCTGTGTTATTTAGGAGAAGAAAGCTGGTTGAAAAAGACAATTTTATTGAGGAGTTGTGCATCCCAGAGAATGCAATGAAAAGCCTGTCAAGCAATATAATATTTTATAATTCATGATGGCCATCTGTGCAATCTCAGGCGTACAGAGACAATGATAAACTCCAACCTAGAAAATCTGGTGTACCACAGTATAAACAGCAATATTTTTTTATTAGAATCATCTGGCCCGGCAGCCAACTCCATGGAGGGTTTTTTTTTTTTGGTTAAAAATGATTGTGTAGGTTTTTAATAAAGCATTACATCAGGATATTTTAAAAACAGAAATGCTATTTCTACAATATGTAACCACAATAGAGAAGAAATATTAAACTGAGAAGGAAAGTCAGTGGGGAGGGCAGAGGATTGGAAAGCTGGAAAACTTCAGTTTCCTTGCCAGCCTTACAGTACCTCTAATCACTGGAAGAAGTTTGGCCTTAAAGTTGAGGGGGACAAGCAGCTAATTGTACACACGCCTCTCTCTGCTGCTGCCCCTCTGGTGCTCCCCTCAAGTTCCCCTGATCCCAACAGAAGAGGAATGCCTTCTTCCCCCCCTCCATCCTGTATTTATGCCCAGGCCCCCAACAGCTTTTGGGAGCTTGGGTACTTTCTCTGAGCCTTAGTTTCTTCATTATTAAAACAAATATGCAGACACTCGGCTTGAAGAACCTCTGTTATTACTATTAGATATGTACAAAAATGAAAAATGGGCCTCTCTCCAAGGGCTGAGATGCAAATGCCATACATTACAAAATTCGATCACTTGCAGAGCACCAAACTTCCCTCTCCTCCCCGCGTTTGATTCCTCTCCAAAGCTCACCTCTGTAGCAGCCTGCATAGATAGATGTGTCCTGCAGCATTCCCTGCAAGTCAAAAGACTTGGAATACTTCAGACATGGGGTAGAAGCCTGCTCCTGGACTGAGAGATCCTCACAGAGAATGCTCTCTCATCACCCAGTTAATGGTCAGTAGCCTCTGCTTGCCTGCTGTACCTCACAGATGTGCTGTAATGCTTAATTTATTATTGTGTGTAAAGCACTTTGAGATGTTTGGATGGAAAGTGCTGCTTACTCTAAGTGCAATTCTAGCTATTCAGAATGCTGCAGGCTGAATGCTATCTCTCAGGCTCCTCTGAAAGTTTCATAATGCCCCCATATTTTATACCCCCGCAACACACACATCACACTGAGGTAGTGGAACTGGGATGAGGAACTAAGAAGAGTCTCCTCATGTGACCATCAACCCTCTCACTAGGCCCATGTTGGTTGAATGACTCCTGCTATTTTCACTGTACAGCACTAAAAATAAGAAGCATATTCAAGCTGTTTGTCCCGTTCTTATCTAAATGCTTGTTGAATAGTACAAAATGCAACTTACTTTTCCCCAGTGGGAAATCCATGTAGAAAATATCAAAATTGGCAAACTTCTCAGATCTCGCTATTTCTTTCAGGACATTGGAAAGCTGTAAAGCTCTCTGGAAAAAAACCAAGGAATTAATGAGATTTTCACTGCCACTGACACCACTTCACTTGGGTTCAGCTTTTGTAACCAATGTGTAGGGAGCAGCCATCTGGGCTTCTTGGCTCTCTGAGCCGGGAGCTGGGATGGGAGGCAACTGGGCTCTAGCTGGAGCCCACCACCAGCCCTGGGCTTTCTTGTCAATTTTGGAGCTGTGAAATTGACAAGAATGACAGCCAACAGCCAATGTAAGTAACGCAGTGTCTACATGAACACTGCGTCACCCTAACTACATCAACATAAGCCCTACGCCTCTCATGGAGGTGGAGTTATGATATCAGTGTAGTAGGGCATTTACATTGGGGGAGCAAGGCAGTAGTATGTACACTGACATAGTTAGGCCGACAAGCTGTCTTACGTTGACCTAACTCTGTAGTGTAGACCATGGCTTAGAACCCTCATTTTGGAGGCCCTTTTCATCCCTCCTACAGTTTGCAGAGAATTGAAATTCCTTATATAGGCAAAGTTCTCTCCTTCCCTGTACACTGCCCATTCCCATGCTGCTGGTGCAGTACCTGCATGCCATATCCCTGGCCAGATTCTTATCTCCCTTACTGCAGAGTAAATCCAGAGTAACTCCATTGACTTCAGTGGACTTCAACTAACTCATGTATCTCCAATGTGATTTCAACCACCATAATGGAGATCAGAATCTCATCATTTAATGTGCACAGTTTAGGCAAGGATGTACAAAGTTATTTTCAGACAAGAGCTCAGCATGTTGACCTGCAGACACATGAATAGTTCCTGGACAACAGATATGTACTGAGAGTTTGTATTGTCTTATAAAAAGGCATAGGCTCCGATTCTGCCAAGACTTCTGTGTTCTTAACTATGTGCATTGATAGTCAATGGTACTACTCACAGCACATCAAGGTAAGCACGTATGTAAGTCTTTGCAAAATTGGGGCCATCATTATTGTCTAGTGAATAGAAACATTATCACAAATACACCCACAGCTGCCAGTCTGGACAAGCACTGAGGGGAGAGAACCTCAAATATATTTGTACATTTAGAGAAAGTAAGGGGCTAACATTTTGTGGCACTCAGATGATTCATTTGCCAGTTGTAGGGTCAGGTTTCTAGGATAGTTTATAGAGAAACCTGCATTGGCAACATTGTGTAGCCCTGCCCATTAAGATACTTTGGGCCAAATCCAGTTTTCAGGCACTCTTTGCTCAGGTAAATTGGCATTTAAGTCAATGGAATTTGCCTGAGTAAAGACCTTACACTTTGGCCCTTTAGGGCCTGCTCCTGCTCCCACTGAAATTAATGCAGTTGGATTTTGTCGTCGCAGTTACTTGTCCTCTTTGCCCCGTTCACTCACATGGATTCCGAGCAGGCATTTTTTCTTTTTATTAAATAAGCTCTCTTCTTAAAGAACAAGAGGTTACAATATGTATATTTGTGTCATAGTGCAATGGTAAATCATGTCCCATGTGAATAAGTCTGGGGCATATTGAGAACTAGAATCCAAATCTGAATTCCATTGTTTAACCCCAGATCCCAGACCTGAAGAGCCCTGAACTTTAGAGGTGTTTGAAATCCAGATATGCATTTTCTGGGCTTGCCTCCATCTCTATGAAAATAAAAATATTGACATCTTTCAGTTGGGACCCTATCTTCAAAGAAAACCAGGAGCACAATCCAACACACCCCCTTTAAAAAGGGGATGACCAAAAAGATTATTAAACTGCCTTCTTTAGACATACCTCTGAGGTGAGGTTCCGGAGGGTTTCGTTTGAAGACATCCACCCATTGCAGGGACTGATCTGTGTGATCAAACAAAATACTGTTTCAGTGATAGATAAGACAGGGAAAAAAGAGATATTTAAAGAGGAAAACTTGAAGAGGAAAATTTACCTGAAGACAATTTAGGAATGAATACATTTGTCCATATGTGATATCTTTATTTAGCTGACCTAGAAAAAAAAAAGTGTTTAGCTTTTCATATTTTAAGTCCAATGTTTCTTGTTTGAAACCCACTACTGTACCTGGTTACCAAGTCTTTGTACCATGTAGGCTAAGAGGAACTGAAAGTTTACAGATCAGGCATCAAATCCTGCTCACTTTCATGAATAATCCCACTCAGTAGAACTACTCACATTGGTAAGGGGAATAGAAGCTTATTTTCCACCTTCAGGATTCAAGTAATTCCCACTAAAGTCAATGAGAGTTACTCATATCCTGCAAGACCCAGGATTTTGCCCCAGGTACAGTGACAGCAGCAGCAGAATGAACTTTCCGTAATGCCAGTTATCTCAGCCTCATTGTTCAAGAACTGTTTTCGTTCTCCCACATACCTATGCCTCCCCCTCCTTCCACAGGCAATTCAATCTCCATGCAAGCTTAGTCATATAATAGTCTGTTCAAATCTCCAGGGCGAATGACTGATGCTTTATCCATTACCGCTTCTTTCGCTCTCCAAACAAATTTAGCCCTTTCAAACCCAAAAGGAAGATTGAAGGCGACTGGGTACGCACTGTTTTCACGTTTACCATAGAAAGGTTATCTTTAAAAGGTAGAAACAATTTGCCTGTCATAGAAGGAAATATATACATCTGCGTGGGTGAGCGAATTCAAACACTAACTTAAACGCCAGGCAGACTTCCTCTGACATTCATCATGTCACACAATGGCCCTGCTTGCTCTATGAACTGTAGGCTTTTTTTGGCTGCTTACTTCTCTGGTAGTCACTCACTAAATAAACTGATACCAAAATGCTAAACCTGACATCTGACAATCAGCTCTCTGCTACACGGAAACACCTTTGGGATCAATATGCATTTGGCAAAGCAACACATTCACGTTAGTAAAAAAGATAAATGTTCCAGGCACTTCTGTCTTAAAGGGAGAGCATTAATTTTTTTTTAAAGTACCCCCTTTAAGAAAGCATATTAGGATACTGGCAATGTGGAACAGAAAAGGAGATTGTTCACTCTGTGGTGGGGTAAGAAAATATGTTCTTTTAAGGGTTAGCGTAGCACATGCTATATAGGGCAACCTTCTCAGGCTGTAATGACATTGCCAATAGTTCACAGGATGAATGTAGGAGAGAGATAAATCATAGAACAGGGGTCAGCAACGTTTGGCACACAGCTTGCCAGGGTAAGCACCGTGGCGGGCCGGGCCAGTTTATTTACCTGCTGACGCGGCATGTTCAGCCGATCTTGGCCCCCACTGGCCGTGGTTCACAGTCCTGGGCCAATGGGGGCAGTGGGAAGCTGTGGCCAGCACATCCCTCGCCCGCACCGCTTCCCGCCGCCCCCATTAGCCCAGGATGGCGAACCGTGGCCAGTGGGGGCCGCGATCGGCGGAACCTGCCGCGTCAGCAGGTAAATAAACTGGCCCGGCCCACCAGGGTGCTTACCCTGGCGAGTCGCGTGCCAAACATTGCCGACCCCTGCCATAGATTGTCAAAATCAGTTGCAGGTATTTTACATTGGTTTAGTAGAATGATCAACTCTTCTGCTATTGACTGGACCCAGCGACTACAACAGCCTTCCACTTATACTCAGACCTAAGGCAATTACTCCTTCAGATATAGTCATAGGGGTGTGTGCCTTAAGCCTTCGGTGCAAATACTCCCAGATTTGATCCCTGGATGACTGATTGTGTGCATACACAGTTCCTTACACAGGCATTGGAGGAGAGTATGCTAAATGGTTTTGCGGTCTCACTCTCTCTCTCTTTGTACAAAACCTTTACATTTCTTAGTAACTTTGGGTAGGTGTGTATTTGGGGGTATTCCTGGGTGAACCCCAAAAAGCACATCCCAAGCAACATAACTGGTCTGCACATACAAAGAATTTTGAATTCCAGGGAGTTTCCCACTGGCCCATACATGTGCAGCCCTTCATGGCAATGCCCCCCTTCTTTGCTTGGCATAATATTAAGCCAATAAACAGGGTGTGCATTTATTATTATTATTAGTAGTAATAGTAATATTACCATAGGGTATAGGAGCCCCAGTCATGGCCCAGGACCCTACTGTTCTAGGCACTGTACAAACATAGAACAAAAATACAGGCCCCAAAGAGCTTCCTGTGGTCATGGGTGCAACCTCACATGTGTTCTGAAACGAGGGGCTTCCAAGAACTGTCCTAAAGTGCCTTATTACAATTCCATGTTTAAAAAAAGCCCAAACACATTTTGTTAATGTTGTGAACTTTGGGGTTGCACAGCTCCACTTTCACTGGGAGCTATTGGGCATGACTTTGTTTTTGCAAAATTTCATCGGTTGGGTTTGTTTTGCAAAACCTAGACATGGGCATGTTCAAATCTGGGTCCAATTTTATCTAAACATCTAAAATTTGGATGTGGACAGATGTTCACGTAAATGACTCTGTTTCGCTCCAGGAACAAACGCCCCAAAACAAAGATCAGCCAGTCAGACTGCAGTTTTGGACAAACCAGGACAAATCCAACCCTGGTGGAATGCCACTCACCATTCCTAAAACCATCTTGTAATGTACATCAGTAGAGTTCAAGATTCATGCCTAGGAAATTAAAAACAAGGTCAGATATTTACCAAGAGGATGGTATCTGCTATGTAATTGATCCCACAGAAAGCGACCATCTACCAAGCCTGTTAAAATCACATGGCTGCCTTTAGGAAGTTGAGAGTTTAGATACTGCAGCGTCTGCATGACATTGGAGTGCATTTGGTTGGGTGTAGTCATGTGAGTCACTGTGTCAGGTCTCCTATATATGAAAGAATAGGAAAAAAGGTCAGATAGTTTACTGATTAATGTGCACACACACAAAAAAGACAGTGTTTAGCATGAAACAGCAGTGTTATTAGTCAGTGCTTCTCCATTTTGTAATAGCTGATTAAAGTGGAATGAAAAACAATGTTCTTTGGTTTGGTATCACTTATTTCCACAAACACAAATCATGTAAAAAGACCTCAACAAAACAAAAAACAAGCAAGTGCATGCTTTCTAATAAGCACAGAGCGTGGCCTCCCTATATAAAAGGACCCAAGGCCTGATTCTCTTCTCTCTTACACTCATTTTATTGTGAGGTAACTCTACTGATTCCAACTGAGTTAATTTTTATGTACCCAGTGAGAGGGGAATTAGGATTATAGGGCAGACCTGACACTAGACTATCGAAAGTGATCCCTTCTGGACTTAAAATCCATGAACCTATACCATATCATCCAGTACCTTGATTCTAGTGGGATTATACTTTTCCCGGGGAACACCAAGGAACATTAAAGTGCTGTAGGTAATGGTATTTGTGATTCAGCCTGGCATTTTATCCTCTAAATCAGTATTGAACCAGTACCCAGACATGGTGAGAGGGTCACTAATATTCTGCCTTAAGGTACAATTTTTTGGATCCGACACAAAACCAAGGTCCTGTCTGTTGGGGTCATTAAAGATTCCATGTCACTTTCCAAGAAAACAGCGATAGAATTTGACAAGTACAGGGATGTACTTGTCAAATTCCAGTTTGGGTATCTACACACAACTGTGCTAAATTTCCCCCTGAAGTTTCATTTGGAGAAGGTATTCTTCACTTACTGTTCTAAATTGTTGCATTGTTTTGCTGTGTTTTGTTAAACAGCTGCTGTGTTTGACCCCAGAAGTGGATGAAATTATTTTTGAGTACATAAATAGCTTTAGGATGAAAGATGTGGTGTAAATTTAAGATACTTTTATGACAGTTGCATTGGATAACATCAGATATTTTCCAAACTACTGTGTACATCTCGCATTCAATACATTGTTGTCTGGGTATAACAGACAGACATCATCTATAGCTGAGGCTTTCAAATCTTGTATGTCTTTTACCAGTGCTCCGAGGGAAAGTGGAAAACTGCTGATGTAGCAAATGTAGGAAATTAGATGCAGGAGCAGCAGACATTTCATTTTCCACAGAATAATTGCACAGGAACATTGTTAAAATACTGCGATTGTCAGTGAGACACAGCAACAAAGATTTAGGTTTTCATTGATCGGGAGTCTCGGTCGTTAGTGAGAGCAGATTTACCTTTCCCCTATTCCATTCAGCAGTAAACAGCTTAGAAAAAACCCTGATGGCAAAATAAATTTGAATTAAAAAATGGGCTGCCTAGAGAACATCCCTCTTTTTTTATATTATTCAAACAACTGTTTTATTATATACAAAACTTCCTGATATACACACACATTCCTACTGTACACATTCCTGTTACTTATGCTCCACTGACTCTAGAGATAACAGGCCAGTTTTAAGAACACGGCTCTGCAAATCCAGTCCTCATCTCTGTGGCTAAGATGTCCCCAGATGGTGCAACTGGTGGTGTTCTGCTGTGCAAGAAAGGGCTACCTAGGCACCTGCCAGATGGCTTGGAGCCCAGCTCTGTGGGGCTCCCTGCGTGGAAGTGCACAGGGGACAGGTCATAGACAATCTACGGAAGGAGCCTTCTGCATGGATCCATCAGCTCTATCTCCCAACCCCATAGTCTGTTTATGTTTAAGAATCCATGGGCTGAAAGAGATGCCATCAAGTGGCCTCATTGAGTCCCTCCTCATCTCCCCAGTACTCAGTCTGGCTATTTGAGGTGGATGCTGGGTAGAGGACATTACCATATACACCTATTTTTACTGTCAAAAATTATTGTGTTTACAATTTGGCTCTCAAAAATCATTTAGAAATGGACATTTAAGATACTGTAGTTAAAATTCAGAATGTGTTCGTGTGTGCTGCCATGCACAGTATGGAACAAAATCTTATTGAATGCAAACTACTGGGAAATAGTACTAAATGGACCATACCCTGGTATGGGGTGAATGGGTTTACGTTTACATTGCTGCCCTGAATTTGGAGTTAAATTGTCTTAAAGTCATTCATGAGAGTCTAATACTATTGCTTTCTATTAGTGCTGGCTGAATGCTGTAAAACAGTTCCCATTAATATTCACTCGCAGTTTAAAATGAATGTACTTCAGCCATGTGTGTGCCCTTTTTGCTTTTGCTCTCCACAAACATTCATGCAATCAGTGTCTGCAGAAAGTGATTCTAAAGTCACATGCACAAGAATTCACGGAAAGCAAATTTGAGCTTTGTGCACCTGAGTATTCATACTGGAAGTGCTCAAGCCATGAAGCAGACACAATCCTATGAGACTTGTTTGACCAGTCACAACAAAACACAGCTTGAAAATTGAATACCTGCAGAGAACGATTTATAATTTAGCCATAGTGTTAAAAATATTGTGTCAGGTTCTTAAATGATGTAAACTGGTGTGGCTTCACTGAAGTCAATGGCGCTATACAGATTTAAATTGAGGATTTGGACTAGTTGATACAAAAAAGTTAAGTGCTTTCAATTAATAAATGAATTAACACCAGCTGGGGATTGAACTCACATCATGTATTGCTATACCTGTTATTATCACTCCTGTACTCTTTTTTCAACTTGTGGGCTTGGGGGCAGGTTACAGTACTAGCAGTCAGGAGACCTGGATTCCATCCGGACTTTCTTCTTGGGCAAGTCACTAAGGGTATGCCTATATAGCAAAGAAAAACCTATGGCTGGCCCGTGCCAGCTGACTCGGGCTCACGTGGCTTGGGCTGTGGGGCTGTTTCATTGCTGTGTAGATTTCCAGGCTTGAGTTCTAGGACCCAGCAAGGTGGGAGGGTCCCTGAGCCCAGAAGTTTACACAGCAATGTAACAGCCCTGCAGCCAGAGCCCCACAAGCCCAAGTCAGCTAGCAGGGGCCAGATGTGGGTTTTTCTTTGCTGTGTAGACATATCCTAAATCTCTGTGCCTCAGTTTCCTCATCTGTAAAGTAAGGACAATAATACTTCCCTACCTCATGAGGGTAGTGCAATGCTAACCTTAATGCTTGCAATGAACAACGAACTCTGTGCAAAGCAAGTGCAATTTATTTTACAGCTGAATGTTGCACAGGTGGAGTCTTTGAAAAGGCTCTAGTTTTAGTTTTGGAGTATTAGAAATGTGTGTTCGTGGGAAGGAAAGGAATCCTGCAGGACAGAACTATGTGCTGTGGATTTAGGATAATGTCGTGTGCTGTATTTTGTATGCAAATTAATTATTAGACAAGCTTCCTTGGTCGGCACTTAATCTTTGTTTGGTATATGTTTCTAAAGTGTTTAAAAATCCAGTTAGCTGGAAATCAGGCTTGAACCTACTAACGTAACATAAGTAGTGACATTTAGTGATGAGGTTTGCTGGTCTGCCCTTAATTCACCTTGTTTAGCCCACAGGTATTGCAGCACTTACAGTTCAAAACCACCATTCTGATCTAAGGCCTGTGCAATATGTAAACACAATGGGTTGAACTGAAGATAAAGTAACATTCTTAACTCCAAGTTTTCCTACCTTTGTCCATTTATATCAGGGGCTGCTATTTTAATGTATCTTTTTGTAATTTCCTTTCCGTGATCATGTTTGAAACAAAAACAAACCAAAAAGATGTCTGACAGACATTTCCATTTCAGTCTTTGCAACAGTTGCTTCAAGGCTTGTCAGAGAACACTAAGTATGGATGCACTGTCAACACATCGTCAAAGGACATCATCACAGTTCTTGGACACAGTCCTCTGCAATAGCTTTATATCATGGCAATCCATAACACTCAGATATTCAGAAACTGATTTCTGTCACAGTACATTGTGTCAGTTCAGACCATCCAAATCTTAATGTGTGGATGTTTGACAAAATGCTACTTCGTGTCAATCTATTCTAAGGGGCTCTTACATTATTAAGATAGGGTTACCATACGTCCGGATTTTCCCGGACATGTCCGGCTTTTGGGGGTTCAAATCCCCGTCCGGGGGGAAATCCCCAAAAGCCGGGCATGTCCGGGAAAATCAGGAGGGCTCGGTGGTGCTCGGCCGGGGCTGGCGCCGGTGCGGGGCCGGGAGCATGGTGCCGGGCCGGGAACCAGTGGGGCAGTGCCGGGCCAGGGTCACAGTGCCGGGCCGGGCGCGGGTCCGGGGAGCCG
>NC_048299.1:87598393-87617089 GCF_013100865.1 Trachemys scripta elegans
CGCCCGGCCCGGCACTGTGACCCTGGCCCGGCACTGCCCCACTGGTTCCCGGCCCGGCACCATGCTCCCGGCCCCGCACCGGCGCCGGCCCCGGCCGAGCACCACCGAGCCCTCCTGATTTTCCCGGACATGCCCGGCTTTTGGGGATTTCCCCCCGGACGGGGATTTGAACCCCCAAAAGCCGGACATGTCCGGGAAAATCCGGACGTATGGTAACCCTACTTTAGCCCTTGTTCATCAGAGTACTACAGGATTGGGCCTTCCTCAGAAGGCCAGATCAAGGCCTATGCACCACTTAAATACTCGAAACAGATTTCAGTGGGATGTCAATAGCTCATATGCCTTGGGCTGGTCCTGTATACAGGGGTAAATTTCACCCTTAGTCCTGAGATGCCCCAGTCCTGCAAACACTTACATAAGTGAATAAATTTACACATGACTAGTCCCACTGAAGTTTATGGGAGTGTTCATGAGCATAAAGCATTTTCAGAACTGGGACAGTAGATAGTGGAGCCAGTAATGGCAGCACTGTAATAATGAACTGTTCATCTATTCCCATCATACATCTCAGCTGTCCTTCATTTTAGACAGTGGATTACCTCCATTTCACATTAGTTTGCTATCATTTCAGTTGTAATGTCTTTAGACCATAAATACAGAATCATGAAAGGTTGTAGAAATGGTTTATTATATAAAACGGAATGAATACATTTAATAATTCCACAGCATTTTAAGCTTCTTGACTACTTATTTTCTCTCTTTTTTTTTTTTTCATTTTGGGTCTTTGAGCCTCATTGTGTCCCACTTTTGCACCTCAGCAGGCAGAGAGATATAATCTCCATCTGTCTTTATTTTTCTAACCCCATGATTGGACACCACAATGTGGGTCCTAGAGGGAAAGTAGTGCATGTGCTGCCAATTTCATTATCTTTTCCCTCTACAAATGCCTATATTACTCACTGCCCAGCTCCCCACATGGGAGGAAATATTGTCATTTTAGCCTTGCTTTGGTTAAGGATTGTTCCTGCAGTGTATACAGCAGCATTTATCTCTTTTGAAGAGAGAAATATAGGATTAGGCTGGAAGGCCTTTATTACTGCAATTTAAAGCTGCCTTAAAAGACATTTTTATATGTCTAGACTTTTGTTTAAAGTCATACCCAGTAGATGCTCTGCATTCAGTAGAACCTCCGTGGATGCCTCAAAACAAGTTTCACTGTATATAGAGACATCTTCTTGAAAACCAATCCATGGTTTTCTTTTCGCTCAGTTCGATCTGTGGGAGCACTTTCCCTTCACAGAAAGAGTAACAAGAATGACTTTATTCTTATAACCCTGTGCTTTTGATCCCAGTAATTTTTTGGGTGGGAAACAGACAGCACAGAATATTTCACCACACAAAAGTACCACTGTCATGTGATGAAGGGTGGGATAAAATATATTTTAAAATATTTATTTTGAATAAATAATAAATAGCATTTTGAAAAATCTACACAAATGGAGGAGGCAAAGAATAATTTTGCATTGGGGAGGAGAAATAATTTTGTAAAATAATAAAAAATTATGTTAGAGACAGAGGAAAGCAGAGGGGTTACCTGAATTAGAGAAAGAAATATTGCAGAGTAAAGGAAATTTATAGATTCTAAGGCCAGAAGGGACCGGTATGATCATATGGTCTGATCTCCTGCATCACAGATACTAGCATTTGTATGTTTCCAGGATTAGATTGATGTCTAAGCTGTTGCATGAAGACGCATAAACCCTGATATTTCATTTGTGCAGTGATATTATGATTACATATTACCATGTAAAGGTAGTATGTATTTGTCATTGTCATGTCTTGTCTATTACTGTGAACTTCATTATAGCCTACTTCTGTTCCACAGCGTTAGACATATTACTGAGCCACTGGGTAATGTAATGGCTTTATTTTCTAATTAATAGCTCAGTACTAGGTTCTACTGTTCTATAGCAGATTCTTGCCTCATTGAATGCACAGGTTGGGCAGTGTTGACTTAATAAGCAGCTATTCAATGTATTTTTTTTTTCCTTCAGTGTCCAACCTGTGGTCTTTAGCCTTATTTATTGCACGCTATTCAAATCCTGCTCTATTGATTTCTTCATGGCTTCCTTATGGTGCACATCACTACACTACATGTGCTTCACAGACTTTAATGAATTTATTTGCACAACAGCCCTGTGAAATGAATAGGTATTATTGTCCTCATTTTACATATGAGGAACTGAGGCACAGAGATTAAGATCCAAAGTATACAGTAATTTGGGCGCTGAATTTGAGACCTGGGACCTGATTTTTCAGAATACTTTATATGTTCAAAATACATGTGTACTGACTTTAGGTAAGATGCCTGTACACTGCTTGTTGTTTTAAAATCTGATTTTCACTCATGCTTTGTTCCTACTGCTAAATAATACTTTGTTTTAAGAACGCTGTTCAGAGGCTCCTGAAAGGAAGAAATGCAAGTGTCCAGTTGGAGCTGAAGGGTGCTAATGATTGAACGACATAGCATAGTGTCCCCAGGTCTGGGTTAAGAGTGGAAGAATTGCGTGATTTCGCCTAGACACACATAAGGGCAAGAAGCCTATCTGTGAGGTGATGCACTCTGAGAGATGAGAAAGGGAGCACAGCAGCAGCTAGCCCTGTAACTGTGACTAATATTTTTCCGCACAGATAAAAAAAGCACTGCTAACAACAAAAGCACATTTTAATTGAATAAAATAAGAGGACTGAAATGTCTCGCTAGTGAAAAGGCCTCCAAGCCATATATATATGGTAATATAAATGGTATTTTAGTTTCTTGACGCCTTACCCATTGCAGACATCATTCCCAATTGAAGCATAGATAACTATGGCTGGATTGTCGAACAGTTGATTCCTAGCCAAGCTAAAAAATATAAAAAATAAATAAGTAGCAATATTAATGTTGAAGACCATTCTCATACAGTAGTTTGAATTACACACTGTGCTCGTGAGAGCATATTGCACATTGTGAAGTATTTCTTTTAGATTTAGGCTATGTTTGAATCATTCTAAATGTTTTTATTATAGTTCTATATTTTGGTAATTTAATTTTTTTTCATAATTCCCCTTTCCCCTGATATATTTATTTTCACTTCTTTACGAGCTGCTATTCCATCTTCTTTGCATCAATCAGAATCTAAATCAAGCACTCTCCTTTCAGGTAAAACCATGACCAAAGCATTTTAATTATTGGACAAGGAGGGCATGTATCACTCAGGATTAGGTTTACCCTAAAGCTTTGGGTTTAAGGTCAAATCAGGATATGGTTTTGGCAGCAACGTTGCTAACCTCTTGAGAGTTAAACTCTCAAGACTATCGCCCAAGATGGAAGAAATCTCATTAAATCAGTTAATATCATGATTATCAAAAAATTTCCAACATTCAGGGTGGAAGAAAATCTTACACAAATTTAAGTGGAACTGGAAAATAGGCCCCTTCTGGCTTTGGAGCTGACCTGGAAATCCATAGATCCAGACATTGAATTGGAAACCACCTCACCCCCAAATTCAAAGAGGATCAGATTCCAGTGACTGATTAGTAGGGGGTCATTTCAGACTGAACATACATGTCCCCATTGGTGCATCTAGCCAATGCCCAGGACCTGAAACCTTGGCATTTCATGAATTCACATTTTTCCACAACGTGCCATTATATTAGAAGATCAGTTCAAAAGTCTCTTGTTCTGTTTTCATTGACCTATAAAGTATATGGTTTGAGTCCTAGTTCATGAAGACACTGCTTTTCTTCCTATGTACTGCACTGATAGCTGAGATCAGCTGGAATGCTCTTGCTTATCACCCCTATATTTGAAGCAGCTGGGAGCTGAAAGCAGAATGTGATTGCTTAAGGCCCTCAACTCTGGGACTTTCTCTTCCTGTTGATACAACACAGGCAGAGTTCATTCCCCTCAGGGTACAGTGTAAGGAATACCGTGCCATGGCAGGTAAATAGTATAATGGCTAACAAGGGTCAGGCTGGAGACTCTTGCCTACGTGCTCGGGGTTTTACTGATCGCCATATTTGGGGTCGGGAAGGAATTTTCCTCCAGGGTAGATTGGCAGAGGCCCTGGAGGTTTTTCGCCTTCCTCCGCAGCATGGGGCAGGGATCGCTAGCAGGAGGGTTCTCTGCCAATTGAAGTCACTAAGCCACAGGATTTGGGGACTTCAACAGCAGAGTCAAGGGAAAGGGTAGGGACGGCTTTGTGGCCTGCAACATGCAGGGGGTCAGACCAGATGATCATAATGGTCCCTTCTGACCTTAAAGTCTATGAGTCTATGAGTAAGGCCCATCTATTTACTAAGAGCTAAACTGGGCTGGCCTTGCCTGGATGCAGAAATATGGGGAACAAGGTGCAGGGGCTTTCCCTACTTTGTGCTCACTGTGTAGGAGCCAGCCACATGTGGCTAGGAATCAGAGCCACTGCTGTGTGCTATGTTTCTGCCTTCCAGAAAGGGTTGGCGATGGGCCAGCCCATGGCAGAGCAGGCTAGGTGCAGAGAAACACGCATTGCACCTATTGAAAGACTGTCACAGAAATAAGTGATCCATCAAAACTTCACAGCATGGGTTAAGCCTAGCTTACTACAGTCAAACTTTTTCCTCTTTAAAAACCAGCTGCCAAAGAAAAGGAGAAAGGTGAAAAAATATTTACAATTAGCAACGAGAAGACAAAGCTACATTTGAAAGCAGCTGCCAGTAGCCACAGCCAAGAGGAACTGCTAAGCGCATTGATGGAGGGAAAGGAATTGAGTCACTGGTGGCTGGGGATGCTCAAGGAGACAGACATGTCTCTCCTGCTGGTGAAGTGGCCCAATGGCTCAGAAACACTTGTTTCTCCAATGACTCAGCATTTCCTCCAGTTGTGCATTACAGGCACAAGAGCAAAGAGTGAGGATCTATTACAGGAAAATCCTAAGGATCAGTTTTGATTGGCCTGGGGTGTGGGAGCCACAATGTACCTCCATCTATTAACTTTGGGTGTGGCAACTCAAACCAAACCTACTACTCATCTAAATTCAGCTCAGACTTGGGGTTGTTGCTTGTTAATCCTCAGCCACTCAGCTTTATCAGTCTACACTTCAGAAATTACATTCACAGAATAAGGCAAAGGGCCTGTTTAATAATTAATTTATGCTGATGTAAATCAAGAGTAACTCAACTGAAGTCAAATGGAGTTACATCAGTGTAAACCTGCTGTATGGGCCTGATCCAGACCTCTTTGAAGTCAGTGGAAAGACTCCCATTGACTTCCAGTGGGCTTTCGTCCAGGCCCTAAGTATGAGGCAATTCAATCAAAATTTTTTATTTCAATTACTTATTCTTCATGATGCAGAAGAAATAGGCAGCTTTCCAAATAATGGTAGGTCATTAAATCTATGGTTTAAGACTTACAGCACTGTCAGACAGTATATTTTTGTTTTGTTTTGATTTATTTCTGGAAGGTAGAATTCTAATTAACTATTGTACCTGCACCCAGGGTACAAATCCCATTTAGTGCTTACCTTTTCATTAACTCCAGAAGATTTTTTGAAGAACCACCTACATGATCAAACACAGTGGGAGAAAGAGAAATAGGGTAACACCATTAAAATTACAGATCTCTAGAGTGAATTTGTTTTTTTAGGGATGTAGCACACAATCTCCATGCCCTTTCTTTTGGGTTCTATTTATTGAATAAAAATGTTTCCATGGACCTCCTTTCCTCCACCTACACAAAACAGTGCCAGGAACAACCAACACTATAAACATGCTTCCAATGGTACTTTATATAATAGTGAAGGATCTGATTCAAAACCCCGGATTAAAATACTTCTGAACTTTTGGGTAAATTTGAATCTGGATTTGAATCTAGATTTGACTGCTTTGTCCACACAGGCATCTCCAGTAAACCAACCATCCTTGTTTGTGAACAGTCAAACTGCTTCTAACTTTCCCTATAAATTGAGAAGTGAATCATTCTCACAATTTAATAAAAATTAATGGCCCACATCTTGGTAACCTTATGAGCGACAAGCATATGAAAAATGGGAATATGCCAACAGCACCTTTCACAACATACGGTGCAGCTGTGAATTTCAGTATCATTTCACCCAACTGGTAAGATGCAGACCTTCTGCCCCGGGGGGAAGGAAACCAGCAGACCCCTCCTGTGGTATTCTGCAGTGGAGGCTTCACTTAGACTTTAAAATCAGGAAAATAGCCCTGTTCTGAAAAGTACGTAAGCACATGCGTAACTTTAAGCAAGTGCTTAAAAACTAAAGCTTGTGTTTAAATCCTTTACTGAATCAAGGCCTTACTCATGTCCACAATCCAGTCATTCCACATTGACAAAGTCATTTCTGTCTAGGGTGACCAGATGTCCCGATTTTATAGGGACAGTCCTGATTTTTCGGTCTTTTTCTTATATAGGCTCCTATTACCCCCCACCTCCGGCCTGATTTTTCACATTTGCTGTCTGGTCACCCTATTTCTGTCTCTCTGTGGCCTATAAGAGAAAGCATAAGTAGTGACAGCAAGATGGTAGCTGTGGCTATTTTGGAGGTAAAGAACAATAATGGCAGCAAGCTGATTAAATTAAAGAAAGATTTTAATGTTATGTATAAAAGCCTGCACTTCAAAAAGGTCTCCGCAGCTGTGTGTTCTCTTTAACCGGCTGGACTCTATAACCATCTCTAATTGATTGATGATTTATTAAAAAACCTCTATTAATCATGTATTAAACCTGTATAAGCAATTTGTAAATGTAACCTTAAATTAAAGTGACATTTTCCTTCCTTTCTTTTTAATATCAGAGGTGGGTATTTTTAACTTGCTGTATACTAGCTCTATGTATTGCAATTAGGTCACTAATGGCTACTCACTAGATAGGTATTTTGATTGGTACACACCAGATTATGTGGGAAATGAAAAGGGGCACTGCTGAAATGTGCTGGAAGAGTCACGTTCCAAGTTGTGCCAACGTTCAGCACTGGGCTGCTTGGCTGCAAATGTCTTATTGCTTAATGAACTTTTTGCCCCCTCCAGACAATAAAGCAATTTAAAAGGTTAGGGTGCAAAGAAAAAGGCTCAAGGTTTCTTCAAATACATCCAGGTGAACTATTATTCCCCAGACAGCTGAGCTGAAGGTAACATTTTAAACTTCTAACTGTATTCCAGGCTGCAGTGACATATCTGGTGCTTTAATGTTCAGTGGGCCAGAGTATACGTTAACAGGTATAGTACTTGAGCTTTTCAGGTCAAAGGCAAAAAAACACCAATACACCAGATCATAGAACAAAATGATGATGGAATATATGATAAGTGGTGATTTGAAAAACTGAAACAATCCCAGCATTAATAAATAAGGGTAGGTTCAAAACTCTTAGCAACAATTAGGGATATAGGGGTAATGTCTTCAGAAGCAAATAGTCTTTTCTGTATGCAGATAGTGAAGTTATCAGGTTACATAGAATATATATGTATACACACATATTATATGCTTTACAATACAGTGACTATTACACTGTGGTTACATAGCAAATACAGTGTAATTACACCATGATTATGTTTTTAACTGCTAAGTATTACCTGTTCAAATAGGACCTGATTCAAAATCCACTGAAATCAGTGGGAGTCTTCCCATTAATTTAAGTGGGCTTTGGATCAGGCCCATTCTGGAAGTTTAATTACATTACTAAACTGCTTATTATCACCCCTTTGATTTCATACTTGATTCATGTATTTTTAGAACTCAAATACATTAACTATACTGTATTTACACTATAATCACTCAGCCATGCAATTAATCTTTCAGTTATATGACTCTAGTAGTAATTACTGATAACAAAAAGTACAACTCAGTGGTTTGAGCATTGGCCTGCTAAACCCAGGGTTGTGAGTTCAGCCCTTGAGGGGACCACTTAGTACTTGGTCCTGCTAGTGAAGGCAGGGGGCTGGACTCGAAGACCTTGCGGGGTCCCTTCCAGTTCTATGAGATAGGTATATCTCCATATAAAAAACGATAGCATAATTACACTGAATACATTATAAAATGGGGCTGTCGATTAATTGTAGTTAACTTATGTGATTAACTCAAAAAATTAATTGTGATTAAAAAAATTAATCACGATTAATCACAGTTTTAATCGCACTGTTAAATAATAGAATACCAATTGAAATTTATTAAATATTTTGGATGTTTTTCTACATTTTCATATATATTATATTCTGTGTTGTAATTGAAATCAAAGTGTATATTATTTTTGATTATAAATATTTACATTTTTCAATTCACCTCATACAAGTACTGCACTCAAAAACAAAACAATGTAAATTTCAGAGCCTACAAGTCCACTCAGTCCTACTTCTTCTTAAGCAATCGCTAAGACAAACAAGTTTGTTTACATTTACAGGAGATAATACTGACCTCTTTTTATCTGCAATGTCACTAGAAAGTGAGAACAGGCATTTGCATGGCACTTTTGTAGTCGGCACTGCAAGGGATTTACGTGCCAGATATGCTAAGCATGGCCATGCTTCGGCCACCATTCCAGAGGACACGATTCCATGGTGATGATGCTTGTTAAAAAAATTTCATGTTATAGCAGTCTCAGATGATGACCCAGCGCATGTTCATTTTAAGAACACTTTCACTGTAGATTTGACAAAACGCAAAAAAGGTACCAATGTGAGATTTCTAAAGGTAGCTACAGCACTCGACCCAAGGTTTCAGAATCTGAAGTGCCTTCCAAAATCTGAGAGGGACGAGGTGTGGAGCATGCTTTCAGAAGTCTTAAAAGAGCAACACTCCGATGTGGAAACTACAGAACCCAAATCACCAAAAAAGAAAATCAACCTTCTGTTGGTGGCATCTGACTCAGATAATGAAAATGAACATGCATCAATCCGCACTACTTTGGATTGTTATTGAGCAGAACCCATCATCAGCATCGACGCATGTCCTCTGGAATGGTGGTTGAAGCATGAAGGGGCATATGAATCTTTAGCGCATCTGGCACGTAAATATCTTGTGATGCCAGGTGCAATAGTGCCATGAGAATGCCTGTTCTCACTTTCAGATGATATTGTAAACAGGAAGTGGGCAGTGTTATCTCCTGCAAATGTAAACAAAATTGTTTGTCTGAGTGATTGGCTGAACAAGAAGTAGGACTGAGTGAACTTTCAGGCCCTAAAATTTTACATTTTTTATTTTTGAATGCAGTTTTTTTGTACATAATTCTACATTTGTAAGTTCAACTTTCAAGATAAAGAGATTCCACTACAGTGCTTGTATTAGGTGAACTGAAAAATACTATTTCTTTTGGGGTTTTTTACAGTGCAAATACTTGTAACCAAAAATAAGTATAAAGTGAGCACTGTACTGTATTCTGTGTTGTAACTGAAATCAATAGATTTGAAAATGTAGAAAACATCAATAAATATTTAAATAAATGGTATTCTATTATTAACATTACGATTAATCGTGCGATTAATCGCAATTAACTTTTTAAATTGCTTGACAGCCCCAATATACACACACAATGATGTCTGTGTGTGAAAAAGAGGTGGGTGAATACTGCAAAACAAAATCCTGTAACTATTAGATGATTTTTAAAGGAATCCACTTTGACTGTATTCATGTCCCTCTCATGTTCATCTTTATGACTATTCTAATAAAATAAATTCACTAGCAGAAATGTTCACCAAAACAACAGATTTTAAGCAAATATTGCAGAACATACACACAAAGTAAATTTCCAACTCATAATTATGAGTATCTGTACTGGAAACCTGATCCTAAGAGTTGCACGAATCCAACCAGGAAACAAAAATATGCCATGTAACCTACTGATCCACGTAAAACAGTTTGAGTTTAGGATTTCAGATATTGAATAAGTATGATGAACTGATTGTGAATAAGCTATGCTCCAAAAATTATTTCCAGAAGTTATTCAACAAATAATTTTGAAGAGCAAATAAATTAGATTGGTAAACTGTTTACAGATCACTTGCAAACTGAAAAAAGAAGCGAAATTGCTAGAGAAAATGATTAGTTATGAATTATTAACCTAGCTCATGTATTAAACATGTTGGGAAGTCACTCGTGAGCTATGTGCATCATTCCAAATGAGTGTGGGAGGAAGCCTTTATACCATACCATCATGTATTCTGTATATACCACATACATTACAGATAAACTATTTTAGGAGTATTCTGGAGAGTTTTTATAGTTTCTAGTGTGACTATTTTTGTATCTTTCCATCTGTAAAGCCAAGTGCCTTAGAGACCATGAGTCCAACCATGCAGGGCTCAGATGGAGCCACAAAAATCTTCACAAATAACTTACAAGGGTTTTTCTGTCCCTTAAGACTGTTACAAATGTAACAGTTGTTACCTCAGACCTCTCCATGGATATAAATGTTTACTAGGTCACCTTGGGAAATTGGGACCGTCCAGTTCGCAATGGCACTGAAATCCCATTTCTAGCTTTATAGGATATTGGACATTGTTATGTTTAGGAAAACTGTTACGGGCCATGCCCTCAGTCTTTCCTGGCTCCCTTTGCACTGTGGCCCAGGATGCTGCTGTGGGACATTTCTCCACTGTGCACAGAGATGTGAATGCACAGATATGTGCCTCGCTGCAGATGCTTCACAGTTTTCCACCCCCCACCCCCTACAGCAAAACCACGGCACTCACAATGCATTTAAGACCCCACCTATGCAGATGGGGCACAGGATTTTGCCAACCTGCAGTGATCAGCATTCCTGCATGTTGTAAAATGAACAAACATAGGAAACAAAACCTCAAAACTTTCCACTAACCCTACCAACATCAAGAAAATCAACTCTCCTTTAAGCACCAAAAACTTTACATATGCAACAATTCCTCAGCTGAATTTTGATAGACATGTTTTTAAATGGCTGATTTTTGTTTGTTTGTCTCTCTGCTTCACTTTTAATCTCCAAAGTCTGAATTTTAAAGGAAAATCCATCAAAGTCAGTAAGTCTAAAATTGATCTCCCATTGACTGACAGTAGGTCTACACTACGGGGCGGGGGGGGGGGGGTCGACCTAAGATACCCAACTTCAGCTACGTGAATAGCGTAGCTGAAGTTGCGTATTTTAGGTCGACTTTCCTGGCTGTGAGGACGGCAGCGAGTCGACCGCTGCCGCGCCGCCGTCGACTCCACTTCCGCCTCTTGCCGTGGTGGATTTCCGGAGTCGACGGCAGAGCCATCGGGGATCGTTTTTATCGCGTCTTCACTAGACGCGATAAGTCGATCCCCAATAGATCGATTGCTACCCACCGATTCAGCGGGTAGTGAAGACGTGCCCTCAGTCTGGGCCCATCTGAAAGCTCTTATCTGGAGCAGCCCTTCCTTCTATTTGTTTTCATATTGACACTAGGAATATGAAGAAAAGATGACACACATCTTTCTATGAGGCACATGATAAGAAAACCCTTGTCTAAGTGTTATGGGCTTGATTCCGCACAATGCCGCATGGTTCCTGGAGATGCTAAGTGCTTTCATTTCCCAGTGGCTTCACTGGGAGCTGAGGAAGCTCAGCACATTCCCCTATGATAGAGGAAATGGATTTCTGCATCGTGAATTTTTTGCATCTTCTTTCTTTTCATGTTTCAAGTAGTAGGAAGCATTGTTTTAGGCAGATAGGTTAAGTTCTCCCAGATGGGACCACTGTCACTCAGTGATCAGTTTTCAGCCTTACCAATGTTGACAGTGTCCATTTAAATTTTCCTATTTGGGGAAAATATTACACCATATGAGGAAATACTTTACAATACTCTGTCAGGAGGATGATCAAGAGAGGACAGTAAGGGAAGTCATCATGGGACTTTTCTATCGCTTGTAATTTTTGTCTTCCTAAATTTTTCTCTCAGTTTTCTTGAGAGAATTTACCCTGGCACAATCACACCTCATTTTATATACCCTGCAGGTTTCTGCAATATGAGTGTAAAAGATCTATGTGAAATGAAAAAAGAGAGAGATGGAGAGCTCATCAAGATGGGCAGGGGGTGGGACTAGATGACCTCCTGAGGTCCCTTCCAACCCTGATATTCTATGATTCTATAAAAAAAGAAGAGAGGCCAGAGAAAGAGAGGGAAATTGAACATAAAGCTGCTATAGAGAGGTGATATTATCTGCACAGATTATAAAACCAGAAGGGACTATTGTGATCATCTTATCTGACAATTTTCATTGCCTCAGGGGACCAATGGGATTTGAACCTGGGCCCTCTAACCCTCTGAGTGCCAATCCCCTAGGCCAGCAGGACACCTTAAATAGCTCTATTATGTATACACTATACAAAAGTCTGACCTGTACTACAACAGCCTTCCGTAAATAAAGGGTTGTATTGCAAACAGAGCATCTAATCTCCAGAACATCCCTGTACCATGGGGCAGGAATACCTCCTAGCGCACACCTGAATGCCACAATGGGGGTGCAGCACACAATCAGGGATCGGGAGGAAGGCATGTTGCTTCTTTTTAGAGCAGAAATAAGATGCATGAGCCAACCTGCCTTGAGAAGGCAGGGTGACTGCGGACCTAATCATAGGTCATAGCACAATTCAGGAATGATTCATTTCTATCTCCACTGCAGGACCAAATGGTATTCCAACCATGTCAGGCACTACCAATTCTGTAACCAGAACTCAGAACATGGTGGTGTTCTGTATCACACAAGCAGGCTTTTAATTCTATCACTGATGTAGAATGGCCATGGGAGGTGAGGGAGGACATATTTGAACTTCCAATCCAGCACCAATTTCTAAAGTTCGTAATTCTGGAGGCATAGAACCTCAATGCAAACTTCAGTGTTAAGAGCTAAACTTTTTTAATTTTAGAAAAAACATTTAGACAGAGAAAAATGAATTCCAGGTTAGAGTTATAGTGAAACACATCAATTATGAATCAGGCAGAAGTCATTCATTAGTCATAGAGCAGATGAAAGAGATCAAGCATAAATAAGTTCTTATTCAGAATCAATAGCGAGACTGAACCAAAGAGAAAAGACACTGTGTTAAATAGATCCTGTTCACTACTTCTCCACAATTCTTGCATGCAGTTATGTAGCATTATTCTGAATAGCGTTCCTGAGCCGTACCCATTAATTCAACATCAAGATCAAACTTTCATCTATGGAAAAAATGAGGTTATAGTACCATTTTTGGAAATATTCTGGAAGTCTCTGTGATTGCAGCGGTTTCTTCTTCGTAAACGTAGATAGAGAGAGTCTGTCCAGCCTCTGAAACACATTAACAAAAGGCACTCAACACATATGGTACAAATGAAACCATGGCTAGCTTTAAAGAAAAGGGCTGGCAGATTACATATTAAAAATACATTAAAATATACAATATGTTCTCTGAACAGTTTTAGATCCCAATTCTGTATACACTATCTACTGGGCTTAGTATTTACTATTAAGTATAATACTTTTTATCAATAGTAGTCCCACTGAAGGCAATGGGACTACAAAGTGTTTGCTGGATTGGACCATTATTTTGCATTGTTTGGCATGTTTTGTTTGCTATGCCATTAAGCACATCCCTCAGAGTTTAATTTTGGAATTTTGGCATAATTTAAGCCAATGGCGTCTGATAATTTTGACAATTTGATTATTAAAATTCTAGGAAGAGATTCAAATTAACATTTTGGGGAAGATTTGTCAGACTATAACAATGTGGACGCATACAACAATTTTAAAAGATGGACAGAAAGGCAGGATAAGGCAATCAGCGGGTTAACGAGGGTAAGGAAAAACCAAGTAGCCAGAGGGAGCAGCCCATAGGAGAGAAAAAGGTAAAACTGCCTTTGTCAGGTTTAAATTGCACTGGCTATTCTGAGGACTTTCATTTAAACTCTTCTCTGACATAAATGACTAGGAAAGCTTTGCTGTGTGGCACAGTAGGGTCCCAAGCCTGAAACTGCTGAACAAGACATTAGCATCCTTTAGATTTAATTCTCTGAAGAACAGGGAGACTCAGTGGTTTTGAAAAGTCAGAAATCAATTTTAGATCCAAACCTGACATTCCTTTGTTTTTCTGCTTCCTCTTTTTACAGTTAATAATTTTCTTTTAAATATAACGATTTAAGTGGAAATCTAGATATCCCCCCAAAAGCTCTCTCTAGGCTGACAGTAGCTTTCAAATTGTCCATATTTCTAGTTGTGTTTATACTGATTCTTCAGATAATTGCTTCACCAACCTTTATGCTGGGTGCCATTTGCCAAAGCAATACTACTGACACGCAGGGATTTTGGCTTCTTGTTATAGTTGTGGAACAGTAAATAAGAGTGAGGAAGTATTGGCAGGACATTCATTTCCTAGTGTTTTAAAACTTGGACCGACTGATTTGAAAGACAGATTGTATTTGATTAATTTCCCTCTTTCCTTTGTACCGCAGAGAAAAATGTAAAAATCCCTGTAAAGGAGAATAGCCTTAAGGAAAGCTGATAAAAAGATCGCCCTTTAGAACCCTTGTTGATACTTGTTGATCCCTACTGGGGCTGTTGAAGTTGTGTTTGAACTCAGATGTAGAGGAATTTGGGATAAAGGATGGCAAACACAATGCAGATAAATGTAAAGCCATGACAAGTCTTGAAACCAAGAATGAAAAACAAAATATTACCTACTTTGAAATGTGATAATGCTGACCATTAACCATGAAAGAGGCTATATAAGTAATACATTAAATTTGTACAGCCTTCAGCATGAGGTGGAAAGCAAAGCAAAGAATGCAATATTTTGTTAATCAATATAAATCATAAATGCTTCCTAGAAAACAGCATACTGACCCAGTTTTTAAATTCAGTTTACATAGGATTTTAGTTAGCTTTGCTTCAATCCTGCTTTTACATATTCCAGATATATATTAGCCCAATTATTTTAAAGTAGATATGTAAATTAAAAACATGGGAATAAACCATGACACTCAGAATCCAAACGTATATATGCTAACCCCTAGACCTACGTCTTTTTTCCAAGTCCCTAGTTTTGTAAAGGGACCACTCAGTGCAACAAAAATAACTCTACTCACAGGACTGCAGGCTGGGACCTTGCTATTTATTTAACTATACTACAACAAAGTGGTGACAAAAAAAACCCTCAGACCGACTAAACAGGAAATAAGAGGGTGTGGGAGTGGAGCAGGACTCCCTCCCATAATAATTTAGGCATTATAAACCCTATCATGACCACTTTACTACACGCACCCTGAGCAGCCGCTTTAGGGCAGTGGTTCTCAACCAGGGACACGTGTACCCCTAGGGGGGTATACAGAGGTCTTCCAAATATCTAAATATTTGCCTAGTTTTACAAACTAAAATTTCATACAGACAACAACTTATTTATAGTTCTCTATATACTGTACATTGAACTGTAAGTACAATATTTATATTCCAATTGATTTATTTTATAATTATATGGAAAAAATGGGGAAGTAAGCCATTTTTCAGTAATAGTGTGCTGTGACACGTATTTTTGTCTGATTTTGTAAGCAAGTAGGTTCTAAGTGAGGTGAAACTTGGGGGTACAGAAGTCTGGAAAGGTTGAGAGTCAATGCTCTAGGGCAGTAATGGGCAACCTGCGGCCTGCGCTGCTTCCTGCAGCTCCCATTGGTCGGGAACAGTGAACCGCGGCCACTGGGAGCAGGGGACAGCCGTGCCTGCGGACAGTCAATGTAAAGAAACTGTCTCGTGGCCCGCCTGTGGATTAGCATGATGGGCCGCAGGTTGCCCACCACTGCTCTAGGGCATGAAGCAGTAGTGGAGCTGCTCTGTGTCCATTACGCTATCCCCTATACACTCCATACCACATATGGAAGCCTATTAGAGCTGGTCAAAAAATGGAAAAACAACTTCAGGAAAGATGTTGACGATCTGAAGTTGTTTCCATTTCACAGGGATCAAAATAGAACAATTTTTCATTTGCATTTATTAATTTTTTGTGAAATACTTTTTCTAAATCATTTGAATTTTCCTTCCTTTGTTCCTCTTGTTGCCCCCATTCCTCAACTTTTTGCCATTCAGTGCAATAAAGTGAATGAGGTCAAGGGCTTCCCTCCCCAAAATCCCCACTTTTTCATTTTCTCTTTTAGTACTCTACTTTTCCAAACATCTCCAACTTTGTAAAAGTTACAGAGTGGCTTTTCTTTTCCTTTTTCACTATAATTTTTTCAAAGGTGAAGACTTGCAAAAGTTGCAGAGTGGAAAAGAAAAATGAAAAAGCGAAAAACTCTTCAAAAATACAGACATCATTCATTCAGTGGCAAAGAGGAAACAGGAAGGAGAAAAAGTACAAATCCAAAAAAATCCACATTTTAAAATTTTGGAATTAAATTTTGGGGCAGGGCTGTGTACCAAGAGCTTTATGTTAAAGTTTTTGGTTTTGAAAAAAGGAAAATTTAATCTTTTTTTTTTCAAATAAATTATGTTCACCATCTCTAGAGACTGAGTGGAGAGCAAGCAAAGTTGAAGGAGTAGGTGAGGCTGGTCTGGGAGCCCACACATTAGTGAAAATGTTTGAGAGGAGAGAGTGTGTGGGGAAAAATCTTCGAGACAATCATGATTTTAGGAAGAGACGAGGCAGAGCATGCCAGCACTTTTATTTTTCCATTTTCAAACATTGGATTTTTCTCCAATGGTCTTTGCTTTGTTTCTCCTCCCCACATCTTTCTTTTTTCCTTTTTTTTTTTTTTTTTTTTTGTCATCAAGGCTTGCTAAAACTTGGCTTAGTCCTTCTATGAGCTTACCCAATTGTGGAGTTCAGAAATCCAGTGGTCCCTGAGAAATGAGGCCAGTCAAGCTCATTGGTAAGAGCCACTGGGAGATTAGAAAATGATTTCTGAAAGGAAATTTAAAAGCAGTTGAGACTGTTTTGCTTTCCCAAATAAAATCCCATCCACAGAATCAAACAACATTCTCAATTTGGAGCATCAGCCAGTTAGTGATAATACCGTACATTTATACAGTGGTTACACTTAAAAAGTTGCTACTTATTTCTGAGATATTTCCGATCCCTAACATGGAGAAGAAGAGTAGAACCATAAACACTTTCAGACTAGTAGAAACATTTTAAATGCATATATTGTAATATCACCTCTGATTCTGAAGGCCCCACAGTGCTTCACAAACTACAGCATATACAATACTTACAGCACCATGGGAATGGTAGATATTGGCTTGCAGCATTAACATCTGCACCCATCTCATGGACCCTTCCAAAGCAGGATGTCTGTGGGCAAAGGAGCCTATGGCTGCCTGGTTCCTAAGGGCCCATGCTATGGGGGAGATGGGAGGCTAGGCATAACTACCTAAGGGATCATGTACCTCAGGGCTGAAGCCTTCTTTTCTCCCTGATCCCTAGGATCTGTGGGAAGGGTAGAGCGCAAACACATGCTGTTTTAGAAACTTCACAAGGTGAATCTGGGTTTCCTGGGCCTCAGTCAATCTCCTCCAGGTTTTACCTCAGACAACATTTTAATTTTTAATTTTTTTTATTCACAGAGTTTGGAAGGAATCATCCCCATGGCAAGACAGACATGACTTGGGATCCCTCTGCTACAGGGGAGAATCCAGTGATGGGGAAAGGAGTCAGGGGAGGGCACATGCATAGAAGGAGAGTGGGGAGCAGGATATAAACCCTCCTAGCAGCAGGAAGAGCTGCTAGTACAGAACTTTCATGAAAACAGATACAGCCTTTATATTTTCCTGGCCTCTGCTCTTATTTATCTCTATAATACGTCTTAGGATACAGTTTCTATGAAAGACACTATGCAGATGAAAGCTCTATTGTACATTCAATATATGGCACTCTATTCTTTTCCATTTCGATTTGTGAAAGTGTTAAAAAAAATCACAAAAGGGAAGAATAATGGCCTGGAAAAATCGCCCCATCTCTTCCTTGTGAGAAGACAGAGTAAATGTTCAGCTTTTACCAATCTGAGGTACACTTTCAAAGACAAATGCACAAGTCCTTTGTGCTCCTGCTGAAAAACTGTTGATGAAAAACTGTTAACAAAGGAAGGTCAAAGCATAAAGTAAGGAAACCTACATGCTGCTGCAATCCATTTAATTTATTAGGTTCATTTTCTTTTTAAGCAATTGTGTTTTTCTAAAAACCCTCACAACTATACACAGGCAGCATGTGGATAATTCTTTCCAGAGGTGAACAATGAACAATAGAAGAGCTAAATCCTGCAATCTTTACAGGTTTTGATTCTTAGAGGCGGGGATGGGGGCAGGGGAGACTGCAAGTCACATCATATTTGACCTACTTACAGTAAATCTGCTTTAGCTACCAAGGTGAAAACAGTTCTGGCTTGATAACTCTTCATCTCACTCTCAAGAAAAACACTGGGGACAATTTTCAAATCTGTCTGCTTCCAATTCTATATTTGTGTGTGCAAGAGGCACTTACTGAAGATGCACAAGTACTTGGGAACCAGGGCCGGCTCCAGGCACCAGCCGACTAATCACGTGCTTGGGGCGGCACCTTATAAGGGGCAGCCAATGTTGGGGTGGGGGGGGGGCGCTTGCGGTGTTTTTGTTTGCGGGGCTGCACTAGAGGGGTTTTTTTTGTTTCAGTGGCGCGGCCCTGGGGGGCGGGGGCTTCGGCGGCATGGCGCTGGAGGGGGGGGGGGGCGGGGGTT